>NC_086065.1:9187500-9495328 GCF_947568885.1 Cydia strobilella | reverse complement strand
ACCCTATAACCTAACCTAACCTAACCTAACCTAACCTAACCTAACCTAACCTAACCTAACCTAACCTAACCTAACCTAACCTAACCTAACCTAACCTAACCTAACCTAACCTAACCTAACCTAACCTAACCTAACCTAACCTAACCTAACCTAACCTAACCTAACCTAACCTAACCTAACCTAACCTAACCTAACCTAACCTAACCTAACCTAACCTAACCTAACCTAACCTAACCTAACCTAACCTAACCTAACCTAACCTAACCTAACCTAACCTAACCTAACCTAACCTAACCTAACCTAACCTAACCTAACCTAACCTAACCTAACCTAACCTAACCTAACCTAACCTAACCTAACCTAACCTAACCTAACCTAACCTAACCTAACCTAACCTAACCTAACCTAACCTAACCTAACCTAACCTAACCTAACCTAACCTAACCTAACCTAACCTAACCTAACCTAACCTAACCTAACCTAACCTAACCTAACCTAACCTAACCTAACCTAACCTAACCTAACCTAACCTAACCTAACCTAACCTAACCTAACCTAACCTAACCTAACCTAACCTAACCTAACCTAACCTAACCTAACCTAACCTAACCTAACCTAACCTAACCTAACCTAACCTAACCTAACCTAACCTAACCTAACCTAACCTAACCTAACCTAACCTAACCTAACCTAACCTAACCTAACCTAACCTAACCTAACCTAACCTAACCTAACCTAACCTAACCTAACCTAACCTAACCTAACCTAACCTAACCTAACCTAACCTAACCTAACCTAACCTAACCTAACCTAACCTAACCTAACCTAACCTAACCTAACCTAACCTAACCTAACCTAACCTAACCTAACCTAACCTAACCTAACCTAACCTAACCTAACCTAACCTAACCTAACCTAACCTAACCTAACCTAACCTAACCTAACCTAACCTAACCTAACCTAACCTAACCTAACCTAACCTAACCTAACCTAACCTAACCTAACCTAACCTAACCTAACCTAACCTAACCTAACCTAACCTAACCTAACCTAACCTAACCTAACCTAACCTAACCTAACCTAACCTAACCTAACCTAACCTAACCTAACCTAACCTAACCTAACCTAACCTAACCTAACCTAACCTAACCTAACCTAACCTAACCTAACCTAACCTAACCTAACCTAACCTAACCTAACCTAACCTAACCTAACCTAACCTAACCTAACCTAACCTAACCTAACCTAACCTAACCTAACCTAACCTAACCTAACCTAACCTAACCTAACCTAACCTAACCTAACCTAACCTAACCTAACCTAACCTAACCTAACCTAACCTAACCTAACCTAACCTAACCTAACCTAACCTAACCTAACCTAACCTAACCTAACCTAACCTAACCTAACCTAACCTAACCTAACCTAACCTAACCTAACCTAACCTAACCTAACCTAACCTAACCTAACCTAACCTAACCTAACCTAACCTAACCTAACCTAACCTAACCTAACCTAACCTAACCTAACCTAACCTAACCTAACCTAACCTAACCTAACCTAACCTAACCTAACCTAACCTAACCTAACCTAACCTAACCTAACCTAACCTAACCTAACCTAACCTAACCTAACCTAACCTAACCTAACCTAACCTAACCTAACCTAACCTAACCTAACCTAACCTAACCTAACCTAACCTAACCTAACCTAACCTAACCTAACCTAACCTAACCTAACCTAACCTAACCTAACCTAACCTAACCTAACCTAACCTAACCTAACCTAACCTAACCTAACCTAACCTAACCTAACCTAACCTAACCTAACCTAACCTAACCTAACCTAACCTAACCTAACCTAACCTAACCTAACCTAACCTAACCTAACCTAACCTAACCTAACCTAACCTAACCTAACCTAACCTAACCTAACCTAACCTAACCTAACCTAACCTAACCTAACCTAACCTAACCTAACCTAACCTAACCTAACCTAACCTAACCTAACCTAACCTAACCTAACCTAACCTAACCTAACCTAACCTAACCTAACCTAACCTAACCTAACCTAACCTAACCTAACCTAACCTAACCTAACCTAACCTAACCTAACCTAACCTAACCTAACCTAACCTAACCTAACCTAACCTAACCTAACCTAACCTAACCTAACCTAACCTAACCTAACCTAACCTAACCTAACCTAACCTAACCTAACCTAACCTAACCTAACCTAACCTAACCTAACCTAACCTAACCTAACCTAACCTAACCTAACCTAACCTAACCTAACCTAACCTAACCTAACCTAACCTAACCTAACCTAACCTAACCTAACCTAACCTAACCTAACCTAACCTAACCTAACCTAACCTAACCTAACCTAACCTAACCTAACCTAACCTAACCTAACCTAACCTAACCTAACCTAACCTAACCTAACCTAACCTAACCTAACCTAACCTAACCTAACCTAACCTAACCTAACCTAACCTAACCTAACCTAACCTAACCTAACCTAACCTAACCTAACCTAACCAATAGTGGGTCAAAAATAAAACTCAAAATCACATTGTGGGTCAAAATCTGTCAAAAATGTCGGTGGGTCTAAATTTCTTAAAATGTCAGTGGGTCCAAATCTGTCAAAAATATTGGTGGGTCAATATTTCTTAAAATATCATTGTGGGTCAAAATATGTTTAAAAAAAAATGTCGGTGGGTCTAAATTTCTTAAAATGTCATTGTGGGTTAAAATTTGTCAGTGTCATTTTGGGCCAGAATCTGTCAAAATCTATCAACGTCATTTTGGATCTAAAACTGTCACAAAATGTCAATTTTGACAGTTTTGACAGATGTGTCAAACTGCATTTTCCATCCCTTGACAAACGTTGAAGGTCCTATCAAAATCGGACAAGCCGTTTCGATTTGGGAACCAAAACAGTCAAAATGTCACAAACTGTCAAGTTTGACAGATAGTATAAATCTACACTTAACAATGTCACTTGGTGCTAAATTCTATCCCAAAAAGATGATTTTCACTGAAAATGACCAAAACTGTCAATCTGTCAAATTTGACTGACATGTCAAACAACTCTATATTATGTCACTTAGTACCAAACTAACAAAACATGTTAATTTTCACTAAAAATGACAAAAACTGTCAAACTGTCAATTTTGACATTTTTGACAGATGTGTCAATCTACATGTTCCATCCCATGACTAATGTTGAAGGTCCTATCAAAATCGGACAAGCCGTTTCGATTTGGGAACCTAAACAGTCAAAATGTCACAAACTGTCAATTTTGACAGATAGTATAAATCTACACTTAACAATGTCACTTGGTGCTGAATTCTATCTCAAAAAGATAATTTTCACTGAAAATGACCAAAACTGTCAATCTGTCAAATTTGACTGACATGTCAAACAACTTTATACTATGTCACTTAGTACCATACTTTAACAAAACATGTTAATTTTCACTAAAAATGACAAAAACTGTCAAACTGTCAATTTTGTCATTTTGGACAGATGTGTCAAACTACATTTTCCATCCCATGACTACTGTTGAAGGTCCTATCAAAATCGGACTAGCCGTTTCGATTTTGGACCCAAAATTGTCAAAATTTCACAAAATGTCAATTTTGACAGATTTGACAGATAGTATAAATCTACACTTAACAATGTCACTTGGTGCTAAATTATATCCCAAAATGATAATTTTCACTGAAAATAGCAAAAACAGTCAAACTGTCAAATTTGACAGATATGTCAAACAACACTAAGTACATTAAACTATGTCACTTAGTACCAAACAATAACAAAACATGTTAATTTTCAGTAAAATTGACAAAAACTGTCAAACTGTCAATTTTGACAGTTTTGACAAATGCGTCAAACTACATTTTCCATCCCATGACCAATGCTGAAAGTCCTATCAAAATCGGTCCAGCTGTTTAGAAGATACAGAATTTTTCCTCAAACTGAATTTTGGTCAAGTGCGAGTCGGATTTAGCTTTTTCCATACAAAGTCGGTCGAGGCGCCTGATGAAGGTAATAGCAATGTTTCTCAATATTTTTACCACTAAAAAATTAATATCTCAAAAACGTTAAGAGATAAAAAAAAATGGACTTGAAATTCGAGCTATCGGCACCACGTAGTAGGTGCACGAGTTACGACATGCCTACCTTATATATTTTTTTCAAAATTTTTGGACACTAAAAAAAAATTTAAAAAAATGCAAAAATAATCTAACCCGGGTCTAAAATCTTTATTTATTATCCGATTTTAATGTAAAAAACGTCATTCGAAGCGCAATTAGTGAAATTTTGGGGTAGGGTAGAAACCAAACACCTATATATTATAGTTTTTTAATAAAAAATTAAAAACCGCAAATTTTCAAAAAAAATGTATGGGAGGTACCAGACGCAGGGCGATTCAATACCAAAAGCGAAAGACCATAGATAGATCAGGTAAAAAAAAGCCCCTATGCCAAATTTGAACGAAATCGACCGAGAATAGACCCTATAACCTAACCTAACCTAACCTAACCTAACCTAACCTAACCTAACCTAACCTAACCTAACCTAACCTAACCTAACCTAACCTAACCTAACCTAACCTAACCTAACCTAACCTAACCTAACCTAACCTAACCTAACCTAACCTAACCTAACCTAACCTAACCTAACCTAACCTAACCTAACCTAACCTAACCTAACCTAACCTAACCTAACCTAACCTAACCTAACCTAACCTAACCTAACCTAACCTAACCTAACCTAACCTAACCTAACCTAACCTAACCTAACCTAACCTAACCTAACCTAACCTAACCTAACCTAACCTAACCTAACCTAACCTAACCTAACCTAACCTAACCTAACCTAACCTAACCTAACCTAACCTAACCTAACCTAACCTAACCTAACCTAACCTAACCTAACCTAACCTAACCTAACCTAACCTAACCTAACCTAACCTAACCTAACCTAACCTAACCTAACCTAACCTAACCTAACCTAACCTAACCTAACCTAACCTAACCTAACCTAACCTAACCTAACCTAACCTAACCTAACCTAACCTAACCTAACCTAACCTAACCTAACCTAACCTAACCTAACCTAACCTAACCTAACCTAACCTAACCTAACCTAACCTAACCTAACCTAACCTAACCTAACCTAACCTAACCTAACCTAACCTAACCTAACCTAACCTAACCTAACCTAACCTAACCTAACCTAACCAATAGTGGGTCAAAAATAAAACTCAAAATCACATTGTGGGTCAAAATCTGTCAAAAATGTCGGTGGGTCTAAATTTCTTAAAATGTCAGTGGGTCCAAATCTGTCAAAAATATTGGTGGGTCAATATTTCTTAAAATATCATTGTGGGTCAAAATATGTTTAAAAAAAAATGTCGGTGGGTCTAAATTTCTTAAAATGTCATTGTGGGTTAAAATTTGTCAGTGTCATTTTGGGCCAGAATCTGTCAAAATCTATCAACGTCATTTTGGATCTAAAACTGTCACAAAATGTCAATTTTGACAGTTTTGACAGATGTGTCAAACTGCATTTTCCATCCCTTGACAAACGTTGAAGGTCCTATCAAAATCGGACAAGCCGTTTCGATTTGGGAACCAAAACAGTCAAAATGTCACAAACTGTCAAGTTTGACAGATAGTATAAATCTACACTTAACAATGTCACTTGGTGCTAAATTCTATCCCAAAAAGATGATTTTCACTGAAAATGACCAAAACTGTCAATCTGTCAAATTTGACTGACATGTCAAACAACTCTATATTATGTCACTTAGTACCAAACTAACAAAACATGTTAATTTTCACTAAAAATGACAAAAACTGTCAAACTGTCAATTTTGACATTTTTGACAGATGTGTCAATCTACATGTTCCATCCCATGACTAATGTTGAAGGTCCTATCAAAATCGGACAAGCCGTTTCGATTTGGGAACCTAAACAGTCAAAATGTCACAAACTGTCAATTTTGACAGATAGTATAAATCTACACTTAACAATGTCACTTGGTGCTGAATTCTATCTCAAAAAGATAATTTTCACTGAAAATGACCAAAACTGTCAATCTGTCAAATTTGACTGACATGTCAAACAACTTTATACTATGTCACTTAGTACCATACTTTAACAAAACATGTTAATTTTCACTAAAAATGACAAAAACTGTCAAACTGTCAATTTTGTCATTTTGGACAGATGTGTCAAACTACATTTTCCATCCCATGACTACTGTTGAAGGTCCTATCAAAATCGGACTAGCCGTTTCGATTTTGGACCCAAAATTGTCAAAATTTCACAAAATGTCAATTTTGACAGATTTGACAGATAGTATAAATCTACACTTAACAATGTCACTTGGTGCTAAATTATATCCCAAAATGATAATTTTCACTGAAAATAGCAAAAACAGTCAAACTGTCAAATTTGACAGATATGTCAAACAACACTAAGTACATTAAACTATGTCACTTAGTACCAAACAATAACAAAACATGTTAATTTTCAGTAAAATTGACAAAAACTGTCAAACTGTCAATTTTGACAGTTTTGACAAATGCGTCAAACTACATTTTCCATCCCATGACCAATGCTGAAAGTCCTATCAAAATCGGTCCAGCTGTTTAGAAGATACAGAATTTTTCCTCAAACTGAATTTTGGTCAAGTGCGAGTCGGATTTAGCTTTTTCCATACAAAGTCGGTCGAGGCGCCTGATGAAGGTAATAGCAATGTTTCTCAATATTTTTACCACTAAAAAATTAATATCTCAAAAACGTTAAGAGATAAAAAAAAATGGACTTGAAATTCGAGCTATCGGCACCACGTAGTAGGTGCACGAGTTACGACATGCCTACCTTATATATTTTTTTCAAAATTTTTGGACACTAAAAAAAAATTTAAAAAAATGCAAAAATAATCTAACCCGGGTCTAAAATCTTTATTTATTATCCGATTTTAATGTAAAAAACGTCATTCGAAGCGCAATTAGTGAAATTTTGGGGTAGGGTAGAAACCAAACACCTATATATTATAGTTTTTTAATAAAAAATTAAAAACCGCAAATTTTCAAAAAAAATGTATGGGAGGTACCAGACGCAGGGCGATTCAATACCAAAAGCGAAAGACCATAGATAGATCAGGTAAAAAAAAGCCCCTATGCCAAATTTGAACGAAATCGACCGAGAATAGACCCTATAACCTAACCTAACCTAACCTAACCTAACCTAACCTAACCTAACCTAACCTAACCTAACCTAACCTAACCTAACCTAACCTAACCTAACCTAACCTAACCTAACCTAACCTAACCTAACCTAACCTAACCTAACCTAACCTAACCTAACCTAACCTAACCTAACCTAACCTAACCTAACCTAACCTAACCTAACCTAACCTAACCTAACCTAACCTAACCTAACCTAACCTAACCTAACCTAACCTAACCTAACCTAACCTAACCTAACCTAACCTAACCTAACCTAACCTAACCTAACCTAACCTAACCTAACCTAACCTAACCTAACCTAACCTAACCTAACCTAACCTAACCTAACCTAACCTAACCTAACCTAACCTAACCTAACCTAACCTAACCTAACCTAACCTAACCTAACCTAACCTAACCTAACCTAACCTAACCTAACCTAACCTAACCTAACCTAACCTAACCTAACCTAACCTAACCTAACCTAACCTAACCTAACCTAACCTAACCTAACCTAACCTAACCTAACCTAACCTAACCTAACCTAACCTAACCTAACCTAACCTAACCTAACCTAACCTAACCTAACCTAACCTAACCTAACCTAACCTAACCTAACCTAACCTAACCTAACCTAACCTAACCTAACCTAACCTAACCTAACCTAACCTAACCTAACCTAACCTAACCTAACCTAACCTAACCTAACCTAACCTAACCTAACCTAACCTAACCTAACCTAACCTAACCTAACCTAACCTAACCTAACCTAACCTAACCTAACCTAACCTAACCTAACCTAACCTAACCTAACCTAACCTAACCTAACCTAACCTAACCTAACCTAACCTAACCTAACCTAACCTAACCTAACCTAACCTAACCTAACCTAACCTAACCTAACCTAACCTAACCTAACCTAACCTAACCTAACCTAACCTAACCTAACCTAACCTAACCTAACCTAACCTAACCTAACCTAACCTAACCTAACCTAACCTAACCTAACCTAACCTAACCTAACCTAACCTAACCTAACCTAACCTAACCTAACCTAACCTAACCTAACCTAACCTAACCTAACCTAACCTAACCTAACCTAACCTAACCTAACCTAACCTAACCTAACCTAACCTAACCTAACCTAACCTAACCTAACCTAACCTAACCTAACCTAACCTAACCTAACCTAACCTAACCTAACCTAACCTAACCTAACCTAACCTAACCTAACCTAACCTAACCTAACCTAACCTAACCTAACCTAACCTAACCTAACCTAACCTAACCTAACCTAACCTAACCTAACCTAACCTAACCTAACCTAACCTAACCTAACCTAACCTAACCTAACCTAACCTAACCTAACCTAACCTAACCTAACCTAACCTAACCTAACCTAACCTAACCTAACCTAACCTAACCTAACCTAACCTAACCTAACCTAACCTAACCTAACCTAACCTAACCTAACCTAACCTAACCTAACCTAACCTAACCTAACCTAACCTAACCTAACCTAACCTAACCTAACCTAACCTAACCTAACCTAACCTAACCTAACCTAACCTAACCTAACCTAACCTAACCTAACCTAACCTAACCTAACCTAACCTAACCTAACCTAACCTAACCTAACCTAACCTAACCTAACCTAACCTAACCTAACCTAACCTAACCTAACCTAACCTAACCTAACCTAACCTAACCTAACCTAACCTAACCTAACCTAACCTAACCTAACCTAACCTAACCTAACCTAACCTAACCTAACCTAACCTAACCTAACCTAACCTAACCTAACCTAACCTAACCTAACCTAACCTAACCTAACCTAACCTAACCTAACCTAACCTAACCTAACCTAACCTAACCTAACCTAACCTAACCTAACCTAACCTAACCTAACCTAACCTAACCTAACCTAACCTAACCTAACCTAACCTAACCTAACCTAACCTAACCTAACCTAACCTAACCTAACCTAACCTAACCTAACCTAACCTAACCTAACCTAACCTAACCTAACCTAACCTAACCTAACCTAACCTAACCTAACCTAACCTAACCTAACCTAACCTAACCTAACCTAACCTAACCTAACCTAACCTAACCTAACCTAACCTAACCTAACCTAACCTAACCTAACCTAACCTAACCTAACCTAACCTAACCTAACCTAACCTAACCTAACCTAACCTAACCTAACCTAACCTAACCTAACCTAACCTAACCTAACCTAACCTAACCTAACCTAACCTAACCTAACCTAACCTAACCTAACCTAACCTAACCTAACCTAACCTAACCTAACCTAACCTAACCTAACCTAACCTAACCTAACCTAACCTAACCTAACCTAACCTAACCTAACCTAACCTAACCTAACCTAACCTAACCTAACCTAACCTAACCTAACCTAACCTAACCTAACCTAACCTAACCTAACCTAACCTAACCTAACCTAACCTAACCTAACCTAACCTAACCTAACCTAACCTAACCTAACCTAACCTAACCTAACCTAACCTAACCTAACCTAACCTAACCTAACCTAACCTAACCTAACCTAACCTAACCTAACCTAACCTAACCTAACCTAACCTAACCTAACCTAACCTAACCTAACCTAACCTAACCTAACCTAACCTAACCTAACCTAACCTAACCTAACCTAACCTAACCTAACCTAACCTAACCTAACCTAACCTAACCTAACCTAACCTAACCTAACCTAACCTAACCTAACCTAACCTAACCTAACCTAACCTAACCTAACCTAACCTAACCTAACCTAACCTAACCTAACCTAACCTAACCTAACCTAACCTAACCTAACCTAACCTAACCTAACCTAACCTAACCTAACCTAACCTAACCTAACCTAACCTAACCTAACCTAACCTAACCTAACCTAACCTAACCTAACCTAACCTAACCTAACCTAACCTAACCTAACCTAACCTAACCTAACCTAACCTAACCTAACCTAACCTAACCTAACCTAACCTAACCTAACCTAACCTAACCTAACCTAACCTAACCTAACCTAACCTAACCTAACCTAACCTAACCTAACCTAACCTAACCTAACCTAACCTAACCTAACCTAACCTAACCTAACCTAACCTAACCTAACCTAACCTAACCTAACCTAACCTAACCTAACCTAACCTAACCTAACCTAACCTAACCTAACCTAACCTAACCTAACCTAACCTAACCTAACCTAACCTAACCTAACCTAACCTAACCTAACCTAACCTAACCTAACCTAACCTAACCTAACCTAACCTAACCTAACCTAACCTAACCTAACCTAACCTAACCTAACCTAACCTAACCTAACCTAACCTAACCTAACCTAACCTAACCTAACCTAACCTAACCTAACCTAACCTAACCTAACCTAACCTAACCTAACCTAACCTAACCTAACCTAACCTAACCTAACCTAACCTAACCTAACCTAACCTAACCTAACCTAACCTAACCTAACCTAACCTAACCTAACCTAACCTAACCTAACCTAACCTAACCTAACCTAACCTAACCTAACCTAACCTAACCTAACCTAACCTAACCTAACCTAACCTAACCTAACCTAACCTAACCTAACCTAACCTAACCTAACCTAACCTAACCTAACCTAACCTAACCTAACCTAACCTAACCTAACCTAACCTAACCTAACCTAACCTAACCTAACCTAACCTAACCTAACCTAACCTAACCTAACCTAACCTAACCTAACCTAACCTAACCTAACCTAACCTAACCTAACCTAACCTAACCTAACCTAACCTAACCTAACCTAACCTAACCTAACCTAACCTAACCTAACCTAACCTAACCTAACCTAACCTAACCTAACCTAACCTAACCTAACCTAACCTAACCTAACCTAACCTAACCTAACCTAACCTAACCTAACCTAACCTAACCTAACCTAACCTAACCTAACCTAACCTAACCTAACCTAACCTAACCTAACCTAACCTAACCTAACCTAACCTAACCTAACCTAACCTAACCTAACCTAACCTAACCTAACCTAACCTAACCTAACCTAACCTAACCTAACCTAACCTAACCTAACCTAACCTAACCTAACCTAACCTAACCTAACCTAACCTAACCTAACCTAACCTAACCTAACCTAACCTAACCTAACCTAACCTAACCTAACCTAACCTAACCTAACCTAACCTAACCTAACCTAACCTAACCTAACCTAACCTAACCTAACCTAACCTAACCTAACCTAACCTAACCTAACCTAACCTAACCTAACCTAACCTAACCTAACCTAACCTAACCTAACCTAACCTAACCTAACCTAACCTAACCTAACCTAACCTAACCTAACCTAACCTAACCTAACCTAACCTAACCTAACCTAACCTAACCTAACCTAACCTAACCTAACCTAACCTAACCTAACCTAACCTAACCTAACCTAACCTAACCTAACCTAACCTAACCTAACCTAACCTAACCTAACCTAACCTAACCTAACCTAACCTAACCTAACCTAACCTAACCTAACCTAACCTAACCTAACCTAACCTAACCTAACCTAACCTAACCTAACCTAACCTAACCTAACCTAACCTAACCTAACCTAACCTAACCTAACCTAACCTAACCTAACCTAACCTAACCTAACCTAACCTAACCTAACCTAACCTAACCTAACCTAACCTAACCTAACCTAACCTAACCTAACCTAACCTAACCTAACCTAACCTAACCTAACCTAACCTAACCTAACCTAACCTAACCTAACCTAACCTAACCTAACCTAACCTAACCTAACCTAACCTAACCTAACCTAACCTAACCTAACCTAACCTAACCTAACCTAACCTAACCTAACCTAACCTAACCTAACCTAACCTAACCTAACCTAACCTAACCTAACCTAACCTAACCTAACCTAACCTAACCTAACCTAACCTAACCTAACCTAACCTAACCTAACCTAACCTAACCTAACCTAACCTAACCTAACCTAACCTAACCTAACCTAACCTAACCTAACCTAACCTAACCTAACCTAACCTAACCTAACCTAACCTAACCTAACCTAACCTAACCTAACCTAACCTAACCTAACCTAACCTAACCTAACCTAACCTAACCTAACCTAACCTAACCTAACCTAACCTAACCTAACCTAACCTAACCTAACCTAACCTAACCTAACCTAACCTAACCTAACCTAACCTAACCTAACCTAACCTAACCTAACCTAACCTAACCTAACCTAACCTAACCTAACCTAACCTAACCTAACCTAACCTAACCTAACCTAACCTAACCTAACCTAACCTAACCTAACCTAACCTAACCTAACCTAACCTAACCTAACCTAACCTAACCTAACCTAACCTAACCTAACCTAACCTAACCTAACCTAACCTAACCTAACCTAACCTAACCTAACCTAACCTAACCTAACCTAACCTAACCTAACCTAACCTAACCTAACCTAACCTAACCTAACCTAACCTAACCTAACCTAACCTAACCTAACCTAACCTAACCTAACCTAACCTAACCTAACCTAACCTAACCTAACCTAACCTAACCTAACCTAACCTAACCTAACCTAACCTAACCTAACCTAACCTAACCTAACCTAACCTAACCTAACCTAACCTAACCTAACCTAACCTAACCTAACCTAACCTAACCTAACCTAACCTAACCTAACCTAACCTAACCTAACCTAACCTAACCTAACCTAACCTAACCTAACCTAACCTAACCTAACCTAACCTAACCTAACCTAACCTAACCTAACCTAACCTAACCTAACCTAACCTAACCTAACCTAACCTAACCTAACCTAACCTAACCTAACCTAACCTAACCTAACCTAACCTAACCTAACCTAACCTAACCTAACCTAACCTAACCTAACCTAACCTAACCTAACCTAACCTAACCTAACCTAACCTAACCTAACCTAACCTAACCTAACCTAACCTAACCTAACCTAACCTAACCTAACCTAACCTAACCTAACCTAACCTAACCTAACCTAACCTAACCTAACCTAACCTAACCTAACCTAACCTAACCTAACCTAACCTAACCTAACCTAACCTAACCTAACCTAACCTAACCTAACCTAACCTAACCTAACCTAACCTAACCTAACCTAACCTAACCTAACCTAACCTAACCTAACCTAACCTAACCTAACCTAACCTAACCTAACCTAACCTAACCTAACCTAACCTAACCTAACCTAACCTAACCTAACCTAACCTAACCTAACCTAACCTAACCTAACCTAACCTAACCTAACCTAACCTAACCTAACCTAACCTAACCTAACCTAACCTAACCTAACCTAACCTAACCTAACCTAACCTAACCTAACCTAACCTAACCTAACCTAACCTAACCTAACCTAACCTAACCTAACCTAACCTAACCTAACCTAACCTAACCTAACCTAACCTAACCTAACCTAACCTAACCTAACCTAACCTAACCTAACCTAACCTAACCTAACCTAACCTAACCTAACCTAACCTAACCTAACCTAACCTAACCTAACCTAACCTAACCTAACCTAACCTAACCTAACCTAACCTAACCTAACCTAACCTAACCTAACCTAACCTAACCTAACCTAACCTAACCTAACCTAACCTAACCTAACCTAACCTAACCTAACCTAACCTAACCTAACCTAACCTAACCTAACCTAACCTAACCTAACCTAACCTAACCTAACCTAACCTAACCTAACCTAACCTAACCTAACCTAACCTAACCTAACCTAACCTAACCTAACCTAACCTAACCTAACCTAACCTAACCTAACCTAACCTAACCTAACCTAACCTAACCTAACCTAACCTAACCTAACCTAACCTAACCTAACCTAACCTAACCTAACCTAACCTAACCTAACCTAACCTAACCTAACCTAACCTAACCTAACCTAACCTAACCTAACCTAACCTAACCTAACCTAACCTAACCTAACCTAACCTAACCTAACCTAACCTAACCTAACCTAACCTAACCTAACCTAACCTAACCTAACCTAACCTAACCTAACCTAACCTAACCTAACCTAACCTAACCTAACCTAACCTAACCTAACCTAACCTAACCTAACCTAACCTAACCTAACCTAACCTAACCTAACCTAACCTAACCTAACCTAACCTAACCTAACCTAACCTAACCTAACCTAACCTAACCTAACCTAACCTAACCTAACCTAACCTAACCTAACCTAACCTAACCTAACCTAACCTAACCTAACCTAACCTAACCTAACCTAACCTAACCTAACCTAACCTAACCTAACCTAACCTAACCTAACCTAACCTAACCTAACCTAACCTAACCTAACCTAACCTAACCTAACCTAACCTAACCTAACCTAACCTAACCTAACCTAACCTAACCTAACCTAACCTAACCTAACCTAACCTAACCTAACCTAACCTAACCTAACCTAACCTAACCTAACCTAACCTAACCTAACCTAACCTAACCTAACCTAACCTAACCTAACCTAACCTAACCTAACCTAACCTAACCTAACCTAACCTAACCTAACCTAACCTAACCTAACCTAACCTAACCTAACCTAACCTAACCTAACCTAACCTAACCTAACCTAACCTAACCTAACCTAACCTAACCTAACCTAACCTAACCTAACCTAACCTAACCTAACCTAACCTAACCTAACCTAACCTAACCTAACCTAACCTAACCTAACCTAACCTAACCTAACCTAACCTAACCTAACCTAACCTAACCTAACCTAACCTAACCTAACCTAACCTAACCTAACCTAACCTAACCTAACCTAACCTAACCTAACCTAACCTAACCTAACCTAACCTAACCTAACCTAACCTAACCTAACCTAACCTAACCTAACCTAACCTAACCTAACCTAACCTAACCTAACCTAACCTAACCTAACCTAACCTAACCTAACCTAACCTAACCTAACCTAACCTAACCTAACCTAACCTAACCTAACCTAACCTAACCTAACCTAACCTAACCTAACCTAACCTAACCTAACCTAACCTAACCTAACCTAACCTAACCTAACCTAACCTAACCTAACCTAACCTAACCTAACCTAACCTAACCTAACCTAACCTAACCTAACCTAACCTAACCTAACCTAACTAACCTAACCTAACCTAACCTAACCTAACCTAACCTAACCTAACCTAACCTAACCTAACCTAACCTAACCTAACCTAACCTAACCTAACCTAACCTAACCTAACCTAACCTAACCTAACCTAACCTAACCTAACCTAACCTAACCTAACCTAACCTAACCTAACCTAACCTAACCTAACCTAACCTAACCTAACCTAACCTAACCTAACCTAACCTAACCTAACCTAACCTAACCTAACCTAACCTAACCTAACCTAACCTAACCTAACCTAACCTAACCTAACCTAACCTAACCTAACCTAACCTAACCTAACCTAACCTAACCTAACCTAACCTAACCTAACCTAACCTAACCTAACCTAACCTAACCTAACCTAACCTAACCTAACCTAACCTAACCTAACCTAACCTAACCTAACCTAACCTAACCTAACCTAACCTAACCTAACCTAACCTAACCTAACCTAACCTAACCTAACCTAACCTAACCTAACCTAACCTAACCTAACCTAACCTAACCTAACCTAACCTAACCTAACCTAACCTAACCTAACCTAACCTAACCTAACCTAACCTAACCTAACCTAACCTAACCTAACCTAACCTAACCTAACCTAACCTAACCTAACCTAACCTAACCTAACCTAACCTAACCTAACCTAACCTAACCTAACCTAACCTAACCTAACCTAACCTAACCTAACCTAACCTAACCTAACCTAACCTAACCTAACCTAACCTAACCTAACCTAACCTAACCTAACCTAACCTAACCTAACCTAACCTAACCTAACCTAACCTAACCTAACCTAACCTAACCTAACCTAACCTAACCTAACCTAACCTAACCTAACCTAACCTAACCTAACCTAACCTAACCTAACCTAACCTAACCTAACCTAACCTAACCTAACCTAACCTAACCTAACCTAACCTAACCTAACCTAACCTAACCTAACCTAACCTAACCTAACCTAACCTAACCTAACCTAACCTAACCTAACCTAACCTAACCTAACCTAACCTAACCTAACCTAACCTAACCTAACCTAACCTAACCTAACCTAACCTAACCTAACCTAACCTAACCTAACCTAACCTAACCTAACCTAACCTAACCTAACCTAACCTAACCTAACCTAACCTAACCTAACCTAACCTAACCTAACCTAACCTAACCTAACCTAACCTAACCTAACCTAACCTAACCTAACCTAACCTAACCTAACCTAACCTAACCTAACCTAACCTAACCTAACCTAACCTAACCTAACCTAACCTAACCTAACCTAACCTAACCTAACCTAACCTAACCTAACCTAACCTAACCTAACCTAACCTAACCTAACCTAACCTAACCTAACCTAACCTAACCTAACCTAACCTAACCTAACCTAACCTAACCTAACCTAACCTAACCTAACCTAACCTAACCTAACCTAACCTAACCTAACCTAACCTAACCTAACCTAACCTAACCTAACCTAACCTAACCTAACCTAACCTAACCTAACCTAACCTAACCTAACCTAACCTAACCTAACCTAACCTAACCTAACCTAACCTAACCTAACCTAACCTAACCTAACCTAACCTAACCTAACCTAACCTAACCTAACCTAACCTAACCTAACCTAACCTAACCTAACCTAACCTAACCTAACCTAACCTAACCTAACCTAACCTAACCTAACCTAACCTAACCTAACCTAACCTAACCTAACCTAACCTAACCTAACCTAACCTAACCTAACCTAACCTAACCTAACCTAACCTAACCTAACCTAACCTAACCTAACCTAACCTAACCTAACCTAACCTAACCTAACCTAACCTAACCTAACCTAACCTAACCTAACCTAACCTAACCTAACCTAACCTAACCTAACCTAACCTAACCTAACCTAACCTAACCTAACCTAACCTAACCTAACCTAACCTAACCTAACCTAACCTAACCTAACCTAACCTAACCTAACCTAACCTAACCTAACCTAACCTAACCTAACCTAACCTAACCTAACCTAACCTAACCTAACCTAACCTAACCTAACCTAACCTAACCTAACCTAACCTAACCTAACCTAACCTAACCTAACCTAACCTAACCTAACCTAACCTAACCTAACCTAACCTAACCTAACCTAACCTAACCTAACCTAACCTAACCTAACCTAACCTAACCTAACCTAACCTAACCTAACCTAACCTAACCTAACCTAACCTAACCTAACCTAACCTAACCTAACCTAACCTAACCTAACCTAACCTAACCTAACCTAACCTAACCTAACCTAACCTAACCTAACCTAACCTAACCTAACCTAACCTAACCTAACCTAACCTAACCTAACCTAACCTAACCTAACCTAACCTAACCTAACCTAACCTAACCTAACCTAACCTAACCTAACCTAACCTAACCTAACCTAACCTAACCTAACCTAACCTAACCTAACCTAACCTAACCTAACCTAACCTAACCTAACCTAACCTAACCTAACCTAACCTAACCTAACCTAACCTAACCTAACCTAACCTAACCTAACCTAACCTAACCTAACCTAACCTAACCTAACCTAACCTAACCTAACCTAACCTAACCTAACCTAACCTAACCTAACCTAACCTAACCTAACCTAACCTAACCTAACCTAACCTAACCTAACCTAACCTAACCTAACCTAACCTAACCTAACCTAACCTAACCTAACCTAACCTAACCTAACCTAACCTAACCTAACCTAACCTAACCTAACCTAACCTAACCTAACCTAACCTAACCTAACCTAACCTAACCTAACCTAACCTAACCTAACCTAACCTAACCTAACCTAACCTAACCTAACCTAACCTAACCTAACCTAACCTAACCTAACCTAACCTAACCTAACCTAACCTAACCTAACCTAACCTAACCTAACCTAACCTAACCTAACCTAACCTAACCTAACCTAACCTAACCTAACCTAACCTAACCTAACCTAACCTAACCTAACCTAACCTAACCTAACCTAACCTAACCTAACCTAACCTAACCTAACCTAACCTAACCTAACCTAACCTAACCTAACCTAACCTAACCTAACCTAACCTAACCTAACCTAACCTAACCTAACCTAACCTAACCTAACCTAACCTAACCTAACCTAACCTAACCTAACCTAACCTAACCTAACCTAACCTAACCTAACCTAACCTAACCTAACCTAACCTAACCTAACCTAACCTAACCTAACCTAACCTAACCTAACCTAACCTAACCTAACCTAACCTAACCTAACCTAACCTAACCTAACCTAACCTAACCTAACCTAACCTAACCTAACCTAACCTAACCTAACCTAACCTAACCTAACCTAACCTAACCTAACCTAACCTAACCTAACCTA
The DNA here is from genome assembly GCF_947568885.1 of Cydia strobilella. Lineage (NCBI taxonomy): Eukaryota > Metazoa > Arthropoda > Insecta > Lepidoptera > Tortricidae > Cydia > Cydia strobilella. The sequence goes on along the minus strand of NC_086065.1, from coordinate 9,476,502 downwards.
ACCTAACCTAACCTAACCTAACCTAACCTAACCTAACCTAACCTAACCTAACCTAACCTAACCTAACCTAACCTAACCTAACCTAACCTAACCTAACCTAACCTAACCTAACCTAACCTAACCTAACCTAACCTAACCTAACCTAACCTAACCTAACCTAACCTAACCTAACCTAACCTAACCTAACCTAACCTAACCTAACCTAACCTAACCTAACCTAACCTAACCTAACCTAACCTAACCTAACCTAACCTAACCTAACCTAACCTATTTTTTTTTTTTTTTTTTTTTTTTTTTTTTTTTTTTTTTTTTTTTTTTTTTTTTTTTTTTTTTTTTTTTTTAAGAGGGGAAAATGCTTTACGCATACCACCCGGCGCGGGGACGGGCCGGGATGGTTATGTGGGACTCCCTGTTGTGGGCTAATGAGGCCCCAGGTGTACCCACTAAAAACCCCTCTATTGGCCGCCTCGAGGCTATAAGGCGGGGCACGGGGAACGACCGAGATCACGCTTCCGAAACCCCGCCAGCCGCTGTCCGAACTGCGGACTCATCCTCGGAGGAAGTACTCCTCTTCAGCTTGGAGTACGCCCTTATTTGGCGTACTAACCATCCCCGGGACCCTCGTGTAGGCGGCAGACGTCCCCGAGCCTGCCGCCCACGGGTACCGTTAAGGGGGAAGTCGACGGACGCACGCCAAACGCCTCCGTCCTACGCGCTTGCGGCGCATCGGATGGGAGGCCGGGTCTTCTTCCCTTTCTCTTTCCGCGGTCTCTTTTCTTGCCATTACGGCTTCGCAGAAAGAGACCACCGCTTTCCATGATCTGTCGCTGTCTGCCATAGTTTTCACCACGGCAGGCAGGGAGAGATCGCGCCCCACTACTGCCACGAGTGTGGCCCGCTGTTCTGTCCAAGCTGGGCATATAGCCAGAGTATGTTGTGACGTGTCTTCGGCAGCACCACACTCGTGGCATATTGCCGTCGGTTCTCGGCCCAATCTGTTGCACAGATATCGACCGAAACACCCGTGTCCTGAGAGGACCTGCGTCACCCGGAAAGTCATGGAGCCATGTTTCCGGTCAAGCCATTGTTTAAGGACCGGACGTATTGCCTCTATGGTATGGTGGCCAGCAATTGGATGCGCCAGTCTCTCCTCCCAGCTTGCCACCATTTCCAGATGAGCTGCTTCGCGCCGTCCATCTATTTCCCTTGGTGCTGGTGGCTCATCCCTCTCACGCATCTCCTCGCGCCAGTGGTAAACAGCCGCGAGGGCTCTTGCATCAAGGTCCCAGGGCAAGGATCCCGCTAAAGCACACGCACCGTCCGTAGATATAGTACGGTATCCCCGAATTACCCGCAGCGCCATTGCTCTTTGAGCTTTTCTCAGCTGGGTAATGTTTTGCCTTCCAAGGGCGTCAGCCCAGACGGGTGCGCCATATAAGGCCATGGAGCGCACGACTCCCGTATACAAACGGCGGCATGAGGCTTTGGGCCCTCCCAAATTTGGGAGTATGCGCCCTAGAGCCGCCGCTGCACTGAGCAGTTTTGGAGCCAAGCCTTCGAAATGGGCCCGAAAGTTCCATTTGCTGTCAAGTGTAACGCCGAGGTAGCGCAGAGTCGGCCTGACAGCAATCGGGACCCCGCCTACTACGATCCGGGCTCCTACCGGGGGACCTCTGCGGTGGCCATAAAAACAGATGGCCTCGGATTTTTGTAGGGCGACTTCCAGGCCCAACCGCCTTATTCGGCTGACAACGTGGGCAACGCCCGCAGTTGCCAGAATGGCCGCGTCGCGAAAACTGGGCCCGCGGGCCGTCACCAACGTATCATCGGCATAGCAAAACATGTCGACTCTAGGAAGGTTTGCCCCCCGCAGGACCCAGTCGTAGCCAACATTCCAGAGTAGCGGGCCCAAAACCGATCCCTGAGGGACACCGCTCTCCATCCTTTTCTGTCCCCAATTTCGTTGCCCAGGCCAGGTCACAAATCGCTCACTTAAATAGGCTCTGATGATATGGGCCAGGTGAGGAGGGACCCTGTGGTAGCGCAAAGCCTCATTTACAGTTTCCCAGGGCATGGTGTTGAAGGCGTTGGCTATGTCTAGCGACACAGCCAAGACGACCTCGCCCCGAGAAACAGACTCCTGTGCCAGCCTTTTGACTTGCAGGATCGCGTCCACTGTGGAACGGCCGCTCCTGAAGCCGTATTGATTTCCGGCCAGGTCTGGACCAACCCCTTGCAAATGCTTGATGAGGCGGGACGCTATGATGCGCTCGAATAGCTTCCCCACCTCATCAAGCAAAACAATCGGCCGGTACGCCGAAGGCGAATCAGCCGGACGACCCTCTTTCTTTAGCAGGACCAGTTTTCCTAATTTCCACTCTACTGGGAAGCGGCCCTGCTCCAGGCATGCCGTGAAAAGACGGATAAGTCGCGGCTCCAGCTCTTTCAACGCGAGGACCCAAGCGCGGCCAGGGACTCCATCTGGACCAGGGGCAGTGTTCTTGGCTCGCATCTTAATCACTGCTACGCCGAGTTCAGCTGTTGTTACAGGTGGCACTTCAGCTTCCTCCACTTCGTCTGCTCGTGGTGGTGCCATTGTTGGCGGCCTGTTGTTTGCTCCCCTAGGGAACAATGCCGAGACCACTTCGCTGACAAACTCGGGTTCCAATGTTTGGGTGAGCGGGGGGCCCCCGGAGCGCAATTTGTTTCTGACGAGCTTGTAAGGCCGACCCCAAGGGTCCGCATTCAAGGTGTCGAGGAATGCTTCTCTCGCAGCGTCCTTGGCATTTCCTATGGCGGCTTTTAGGGACTTCTTTGCCTCCTTATATAAGGCGTAAAGGTTCCTTTCTGCGTCTTCGTCTGTTCGTCGGCGCCTCTGCCTTGTGTACCGACGCCGCGCGGCTGTACAGTCCTTGCGCATCTGTGCAAGCTCGGCAGTCCACCAGTACACCTTCCTTTTTTGTGGTGGAGGCTTGGCCCGGGGCATCGCCGTATCGCATATTAGTGTCATGGCATCCCGGAACCAGGATGCTTCCGTCTCCACCACTATTTCACCTTCTGGCGAAGGGAGCCAAGCCTGTACAATAGCCGCCTCTAAAAGAAGGTCCCGGTCCATTTTACCGAGAGCCCATCTCGGACCTCCGCCGCCAATCAGTAGCCTGCAATTTTGGCCGGATTGTGCTAATGGGGATGTGGAGACGTCGTAGCGAATGTACAGGTGATCCGACATCGTCTCCACGTTTTCCAGTACCCTCCAATCGAGGACACGGCGTGCCAGGGCGGCATTTGTGAAAGTCAGATCCACTATTGATCCGCCTTGTTGCCGCACGCACGTGTTAGCGACTCCCTGGTTGGCTAGGGTCAGCCCTGACGCAAGTGCCCACTCTTCGACGACCTCACCACGCACGTCCGTCGTCGGCGAACCCCACGCAGTGGACTTCGCGTTAAAATCTCCCGCGACGACCACTGACCCTCGGCCATAAAGCTGGCTAACTCGGGCGCCTACCTCCGCCAGGAACCTAACCTAACCTAACCTAACCTAACCTAACCTAACCTAACCTAATAGGTTTTCCATTTTTCTTTTTCCATCCCATGACTAATGTTGAAGGTCCTATCAAAATCGGACAAGCCGTTTCGATTTTGGACCCAAAACTGTCAAAATTTCACAAAATGTCAATTTTGACAGATTTGACAGATAGTATAAATCTACACTTAACAATGTCACTTGGTGCTAAATTATATCCCAAAATGAGAATTTTCACTGAAAATGGCAAAAACTGTCAAACTGTCAAATTTGACAGATATGTGAAACAACACTAAGTACATTAAACTATGTCACTTAGTACCAAACTTTAACAAAACATGTTAATTTTCACTAAAAATGACCAAAACTGTCAAACTGTCAATTTTGACATTTTTGACAGATGTGTCAAACTACATTTTCCATCCCATGACTACTGTTGAAGTTCCTATCAAAATCGGACCAGCCGTTTCGATTTTGGACCCAAAACTGTCAAAATTTCACAAAATGTCAATTTTGACAGATTTGACAGATAGTATAAATCTACACTTAACAATGTCACTTGGTGCTAAATTATATCCCAAAATGAGAATTTTCACTGAAAATGGCAAAAACCGTCAAACTGTCAAATTTGACAGATATGTCAAACAACACTATGTACATTAAACTATGTCACTTAGTACCAAACAATAACAAAACATGTTAATTTTCAGTAAAAATGACAAAAACTGTCAAACTGTCAATTTTGACAGTTTTGACAGATGCGTCAATCTACATTTTCCATCCCATGACCAATGTTGAAAGTCCTATCAAAATCGGACCAGCCGTTTAGAAGATACAGAATTTTTCCTCAAACTGAATTTCGGTCAAGTTCGAGTCGGAATTAACTTTTTCCATACAAATTCGGTCGAGGCGCCTGATGAAGGTAATAGCAATGTTTCTCTATATTTTTACCTCTAAAAAATTAATATCTCAAAAACGGTAAGAGATAAAAAAAAATGGACTTGAAATTCGAGCTATCGGCACCACGTAGTAGGTGCACGAGGTACGGCATGCCTACCTTATATATTTTTTTCAAAATTTTTGGACGCTAAAAAAAAATTAAAAAAAATGCAAAAATAATCTAACCCGGGTCTAAAATCTTTATTTATTATCCGATTTTAATGTAAAAAACGTCATTCGATGCGCAATTATTGAAATTTTGGGGTAGGGTAGAAACTAAACACCTAATTATTATAAGTTTTTAATAAAAAATTAAAAACCGTAAATTTTCAAAAAAAATGTATGGGAGGTACCAGACGCAGGGCGATTCAATACCAAAAGCGAAAGACCATAGATAGATCAGGTAAAAAAAAGCCCCTATACCAAATTTGAACGAAATCGACCGAGAATAGACCCTATAACCTAACCTAACCTAACCTAACCTAACCTAACCTAACCTAACCTAACCTAACCTAACCTAACCTAACCTAACCTAACCTAACCTAACCTAACCTAACCTAACCTAACCTAACCTAACCTAACCTAACCTAACCTAACCTAACCTAACCTAACCTAACCTAACCTAACCTAACCTAACCTAACCTAACCTAACCTAACCTAACCTAACCTAACCTAACCTAACCTAACCTAACCTAACCTAACCTAACCTAACCTAACCTAACCTAACCTAACCTAACCTAACCTAACCTAACCTAACCTAACCTAACCTAACCTAACCTAACCTAACCTAACCTAACCTAACCTAACCTAACCTAACCTAACCTAACCTAACCTAACCTAACCTAACCTAACCTAACCTAACCTAACCTAACCTAACCTAACCTAACCTAACCTAACCTAACCTAACCTAACCTAACCTAACCTAACCTAACCTAACCTAACCTAACCTAACCTAACCTAACCTAACCTAACCTAACCTAACCTAACCTAACCTAACCTAACCTAACCTAACCTAACCTAACCTAACCTAACCTAACCTAACCTAACCTAACCTAACCTAACCTAACCTAACCTAACCTAACCTAACCTAACCTAACCTAACCTAACCTAACCTAACCTAACCTAACCTAACCTAACCTAACCTAACCTAACCTAACCTAACCTAACCTAACCTAACCTAACCTAACCTAACCTAACCTAACCTAACCTAACCTAACCTAACCTAACCTAACCTAACCTAACCTAACCTAACCTAACCTAACCTAACCTAACCTAACCTAACCTAACCTAACCTAACCTAACCTAACCTAACCTAACCTAACCTAACCTAACCTAACCTAACCTAACCTAACCTAACCTAACCTAACCTAACCTAACCTAACCTAACCTAACCTAACCTAACCTAACCTAACCTAACCTAACCTAACCTAACCTAACCTAACCTAACCTAACCTAACCTAACCTAACCTAACCTAACCTAACCTAACCTAACCTAACCTAACCTAACCTAACCTAACCTAACCTAACCTAACCTAACCTAACCTAACCTAACCTAACCTAACCTAACCTAACCTAACCTAACCTAACCTAACCTAACCTAACCTAACCTAACCTAACCTAACCTAACCTAACCTAACCTAACCTAACCTAACCTAACCTAACCTAACCTAACCTAACCTAACCTAACCTAACCTAACCTAACCTAACCTAACCTAACCTAACCTAACCTAACCTAACCTAACCTAACCTAACCTAACCTAACCTAACCTAACCTAACCTAACCTAACCTAACCTAACCTAACCTAACCTAACCTAACCTAACCTAACCTAACCTAACCTAACCTAACCTAACCTAACCTAACCTAACCTAACCTAACCTAACCTAACCTAACCTAACCTAACCTAACCTAACCTAACCTAACCTAACCTAACCTAACCTAACCTAACCTAACCTAACCTAACCTAACCTAACCTAACCTAACCTAACCTAACCTAACCTAACCTAACCTAACCTAACCTAACCTAACCTAACCTAACCTAACCTAACCTAACCTAACCTAACCTAACCTAACCTAACCTAACCTAACCTAACCTAACCTAACCTAACCTAACCTAACCTAACCTAACCTAACCTAACCTAACCTAACCTAACCTAACCTAACCTAACCTAACCTAACCTAACCTAACCTAACCTAACCTAACCTAACCTAACCTAACCTAACCTAACCTAACCTAACCTAACCTAACCTAACCTAACCTAACCTAACCTAACCTAACCTAACCTAACCTAACCTAACCTAACCTAACCTAACCTAACCTAACCTAACCTAACCTAACCTAACCTAACCTAACCTAACCTAACCTAACCTAACCTAACCTAACCTAACCTAACCTAACCTAACCTAACCTAACCTAACCTAACCTAACCTAACCTAACCTAACCTAACCTAACCTAACCTAACCTAACCTAACCTAACCTAACCTAACCTAACCTAACCTAACCTAACCTAACCTAACCTAACCTAACCTAACCTAACCTAACCTAACCTAACCTAACCTAACCTAACCTAACCTAACCTAACCTAACCTAACCTAACCTAACCTAACCTAACCTAACCTAACCTAACCTAACCTAACCTAACCTAACCTAACCTAACCTAACCTAACCTAACCTAACCTAACCTAACCTAACCTAACCTAACCTAACCTAACCTAACCTAACCTAACCTAACCTAACCTAACCTAACCTAACCTAACCTAACCTAACCTAACCTAACCTAACCTAACCTAACCTAACCTAACCTAACCTAACCTAACCTAACCTAACCTAACCTAACCTAACCTAACCTAACCTAACCTAACCTAACCTAACCTAACCTAACCTAACCTAACCTAACCTAACCTAACCTAACCTAACCTAACCTAACCTAACCTAACCTAACCTAACCTAACCTAACCTAACCTAACCTAACCTAACCTAACCTAACCTAACCTAACCTAACCTAACCTAACCTAACCTAACCTAACCTAACCTAACCTAACCTAACCTAACCTAACCTAACCTAACCTAACCTAACCTAACCTAACCTAACCTAACCTAACCTAACCTAACCTAACCTAACCTAACCTAACCTAACCTAACCTAACCTAACCTAACCTAACCTAACCTAACCTAACCTAACCTAACCTAACCTAACCTAACCTAACCTAACCTAACCTAACCTAACCTAACCTAACCTAACCTAACCTAACCTAACCTAACCTAACCTAACCTAACCTAACCTAACCTAACCTAACCTAACCTAACCTAACCTAACCTAACCTAACCTAACCTAACCTAACCTAACCTAACCTAACCTAACCTAACCTAACCTAACCTAACCTAACCTAACCTAACCTAACCTAACCTAACCTAACCTAACCTAACCTAACCTAACCTAACCTAACCTAACCTAACCTAACCTAACCTAACCTAACCTAACCTAACCTAACCTAACCTAACCTAACCTAACCTAACCTAACCTAACCTAACCTAACCTAACCTAACCTAACCTAACCTAACCTAACCTAACCTAACCTAACCTAACCTAACCTAACCTAACCTAACCTAACCTAACCTAACCTAACCTAACCTAACCTAACCTAACCTAACCTAACCTAACCTAACCTAACCTAACCTAACCTAACCTAACCTAACCTAACCTAACCTAACCTAACCTAACCTAACCTAACCTAACCTAACCTAACCTAACCTAACCTAACCTTTTTTTTTTTTTTTTTTTTTTGACCCAGGGGAAATCCTTTATGGATCCCACCCGGCCCGGGAGAAGCCGAGTGGGTATGTCCGACTCACACGGACTAAAACCCCTGGGGTGTTCCACCGCTCGCTTTTGGACGGGGTTTCGGGAACGCGGCTGCCAACTTCCGATACCCCGTCAGCGTTGCCTATTGGGACCCATTCTGTGGTGGCTGCTCATGCAGCGTCCTCCGCTGAAGGCGCCTCGGAACACTGGAGGGCCCTCCAGCTCAGAACCTCTTCAGGCGGGTGATGGAACTCCCGATCCATCACCCTCAGGTTCCCGTTAAGGCGGCAGCAGTAGCGGCAGCACTCTGGCTGCGAAGGCTCTTCGCCGCCTTCCTATCCTCCTGCGGCGCTGAGGAAGCGAATTGGCGTCGTCCTCGCGCATTCTTTCAGCAGCCTCCTTTCGCGTCATCACTGCGACACTGAAGTTGGCTACTGCCACCCACGCCTCCTCACTGTCAGCCATTTGGTGAATTAGTGCTGGAAGTGAGAGGTCTCCTCCCATAGCCGTGGACAGGATAGCGCGAGGCTCCGCCCAAGCAGGGCACTCTTCGCGCGTGTGCTGGGCCGTGTCCACGGCTCTCCCGTCACAATGATGACACTCTGTGGTTGGCTCCCGTCCTACCCTCTCACACAGGTACCAGCCGAAGCAACCGTGCCCCGTCAGCAGCTGTGTGAGGTGGAAGGAGGGTGTGCCGTGTTTACGTTCGACCCATTTTTTCAGAACGGGCCGAACAGCAGTAACTAGATCCCGGCTAGCACCCGGGATTTCAAGTCGCTCCGTCCATTTATGGTAGAGGACGTCGTGCGCCTCCTCCCTCCATTTTCGGACCTCCTGAGGTCCAGGCCAGTTTTCTTCTGCTCTTGCTCGCATAACCCTCCAGTATACGCTGGATTGGACCTCAGCTTCGAGGTCCCAGGGCGGGCTCCCAGCCAGAAGACAGGCTGCTACGTGTGAAACGGTGCGGTACGCTCTAGCTGCCCTGAGAGCTATGGCCCGCTGCGGCCGCCGTAGTAGGGCCGCGTTTCGGGCTCTCAGGGTATCCGCCCATATCGGAGCCCCGTAAAGCGCCATAGAGCGGACCACACCTATGTAGAGCCGCCTGCATACTCCTCTTGGCCCACCCAGATTCGGGAGGATCCGCCCGAGCGCTCCAGCGGCAGCCATCAGCTTTGGAGCCAATCGCCGAAAGTGTTCTTCGAACTTCCACCTGCCGTCGAGGACGAGTCCCAGATACTTCATCGTTGACCCGACGGCAATGGAAGTTCCCCCTACAGTGATTTCTGAGCCATGTGGTGGTTTGTTGCGAGGCCCATGAAAGACCAGGACTTCCGATTTGTGTAAAGCCACCTCTAGGCCCAGTGCCCGTATTCTGTGGACCACGTATGCTACCCCTGCTGTAGCTACGTGGGCAGCCTCTCTGTGGGTCCTACCGCGAGCCGACACCAGGGTATCGTCAGCGTAGCAGGTGACGCTGACTCCCGGCATAGTGGCCCCGCGTAGGACCCAGTCATAACCTATGTTCCACAGGAGCGGGCCCAGCACTGAGCCCTGTGGAACACCGCACGACATTTGTCTTCGCCCCCAGCCGTTAGCAGTTGGGAATATCACAGAGCGCACGGCAAAGTAATCCGCCACTAGGTTTTGCAGGTATTCGGGCACGCTGTGATACTTTAGAGCCGCCTTTATTGTTTCCCAGGGTAGGGTGTTGAATGCGTTGGAGATGTCGAGCGATACAGACATTACCACCCCACCCCGTGAAACTTCCTCTTGCGCGAAGTCTCTGACCCGCGCGATCGCGTCCAGTGTGGACCGAAGTGGGCGAAATCCGTACTGGCAGTCGCTAAGACCCGGTTGCATACTCCTGGTGAGACGAGTGGCTATTATTCGCTCAAAAAGTTTGCTCATCTCGTCGAGCAACACGATGGGGCGATAGGCCGACGGCTGATCGGGCGGGCGTCCATCCTTTCGGATCAGCACCAATTTTCCCGTTTTCCACCGTTCGGGAAACCGCCCGAGAGTTAAGCACGTAGTGAAGAGGGCTCTGACTTTCTCCTCCCATTCACTGAGTGCTATCCCCAAAACACTTCCTGGTACGCCGTCTGGCCCGGGGGCAGTTTTCTTTGAGCGGAGTTTGAGAATAGCCATCCTGAGTTCCACCTCTGTCACTGGTGGTATTTCTGTCACCACTTCTGGTAGACTTGTAATAGGCGGCATCAATGGTGGAACAAACTCGTCCCTCTGTGGGAATAGAGCTCCTACGACTCGCTCCAAGAGGTCCGGCTTGAGACTACTTGTTAGTGGGGGGGTCCAAGGTCGAAGTTTTTGCCGCACAGTCCGATACGGTCTTCCCCAGGGATCTCTATTTAGTGTCTCGAGCCACTCCTCCCACGCCGCCTCCTTGGCTTGTGCAATAGCCGTCTGCAAGACTGTACGAGCAGCCCTATAATTATCGTACAGGATATTCTCATCGGCCTCGTTTCGAGTACGCCTTCTTCTGTATCTGGTATACTGACGGCGCGCAGCCACGCAAGCGTTCCGCAGTTGTCGGAGTTCTGGTCGCCACCAGTAACCTAACCTAACCTAACCTAACCTAACCTAACCTAACCTAACCTAACCTAACCTAACCAACCTAACCTAACCTAACCTAACCTAACCTAACTCAAAACCTAACCTAACTCAAAACCTAACCTAACTCAAAACCTAACCTAACTCAAAACCTAACCTAACTCAAAACCTAACCTAACTCAAAACCTAACCTAACTCAAAACCTAACCTAACTCAAAACCTAACCAAAATGACAATTTTGACAGATTTGACAGATATATATATATATCTACACTTAACAATGTCACTTGGTGCTAAATTATATCCCAAAATGAGAATTTTCACTGAAAATGGCAAAAACTGTCAAACTGTCAAATTTGACAGATATGTCAAACAACACTAAGTACATTAAACTATGTCACTTAGTACCAAACAATAACAAAACATGTTAATTTTCAGTAAAAATGACAAAAACTGTCAAACTGTCAATTTTGACAGTTTTGACAGATGCGTCAAACTACATTTTCCATTCCATGACCAATGTTGAAAGTCCTATCAAAATCGGACCAGCCGTTTAGAAGATACAGAATTTTTCCTCAAACTGAATTTCGGTCAAGTTCGAGTCGGAATTAGCTTTTTCCATACAAATCGGTCGAGGCGCCTGATGAAGGTAATAGCAATGTTTCTCTATATTTTTACCTCTAAAAAATTAATATCTCAAAAACGGTAAGAGAAAAAAAAATGGACTTGAAATTCGAGCTATCGGCACCACGTAGTAGGTGCAAGAGGTACGGCATGCCTACCTTATATATTTTTTCAAAATTTTTGGACGCTAAAAAAAAATTAAAATAAATGCAAAAATATTCTAACCCGGGTCTAAAATCTTTATTTATTATCCGATTTTAATGTAAAAAACGTCATTCGATGCGCAATTATTGAAATTTTGGAGTAGGGTAGAAACCAAACACCTAATTATTATAAGTTTTTAATAAAAAATTAAAAACCGCAAATTTTCAAAAAAAATGTATGGGAGGTACCAGACGCAGGGCGATTCAATACCAAAAGCGAAAGACCATAGATAGATCAGGTAAAAAAAAGCCCCTATGCCAAATTTGAACGAAATCGACCGAGAATAGACCCTATAACCTAACCTAACCTAACCTAACCTAACCTAACCTAACTCAAAACCTAACCTAACTCAAAACCTAACCTAACTCAAAACCTAACCTAACTCAAAACCTAACCTGACTCAAAACCTAACCTTACTCAAAACCTAACCTAACTCAAAACCTAACCTAACTCAAAACCTAACCTAACAAAACCTAACCTAACTCAAAACCTAACCTAACTCAAACCTAACCTAACTCAAAACCTAACCTAACTCAAAACCTAACCTAACTCAAAACCTAACCTAACTCAAAACCTAACCTAACTCAAAACCTAACCTAACTCAAAACCTAACCTAACTCAAAACCTAACCTAACTCAAAACCTAACCTAACTCAAGACCTAACCTAACTCCCAACCTTACCTAACCACTCTATTTGTAAAATCGCCACATGATTCGGTGGAAAATCCTAACAGCGCCATTTAACTTTAGTGCCATCTAGCGGATACACGAAAACTATTTTGAATCCTTCTTCCTTGTAAAGCTTTATATTTTATTAAATTGTAGGTATCTTTAAATTCGTACTTCGCTGTGTGTAGGTAAGTCGTTCTGCTCGGGTAAAATTTTTAGTTTTAATTTTAATATAATTTATCTGTCCGACATCTTTAATAAATCTTTAAAAAAATGTTTTATCTGATACTAATGATACTGACTACTAATGATATCTATGAACCGTTTCGGTTATGAACGCCATTTCCACTATCTGTTAGTAATTCTACTCATCAATAGGTGGCAGTAGTACCTTTATTTGTAGCAATATTTTCAAACGTTTAGGGCGCGTAGACCCAATCCTACTTTATTAATGCGAAAGTTTGTGTTTAGACGTAGGAGGACCTTTACATAAAATCTGATGAACAGATTTCTATGAAATTTGCGCCAGTGACAACCTGTGAAAGGACAGGATACTTAGTATTATGAACTTGGGGCATTAGGGCAATTTAACAGTAGAATATTTACTACGAGGAAGGGTTGGGAAGGGGGTGTGGGTGGCATTAAATAGAATCCCCGAAGAATCATCTAATCTGAACATGAACGTTGAAATCAACAAACTGTTGCGGCGTAATAAGTTTTTGTTTATAAAATAAAATAAATAAAATAAAATGAAAGTAAACGCGGGAAGTTATCCTTTAATGGCACAGAAAGTTATGATAATTAATTCAATATTATCATGGTGTAACGCAAAGCTTTCTCAGATACATCAATAAGCCCATATGATTAGTTACCCTTAGGACAACTAGATGGCGCTAGTAGTCCTCCATATCAATGTAAAAAATAATCAAATTTTACCTTTCCCTTGGCTTTAAAATTACGAAACCTTGTGTCTTGTTGTTGCCAAAATTTTTGTGAAAACGTAACGAATGTTTTAATCGAAATTAGTGAAACCCAGTCAACCTAATGTGTAGATCATCAATTTGTAACTAGATGTCGCTTGTTGTTCCATTATAATGGGGTTGGCAACTGTCAAAGGTTTGCAGAGATGGCGCCATCATAGCTTGCCCCTTTTTCTATGAGATTTGGCTTAAAGGGCTGGTATCCAGGGCATTAAAAAACAAAAATTTGACACAGTTCTAGGGCTTGACAGGGCAAGCTATGCTGGCGCCATCTGCTTATTATTTCGCCCGGCCAACCCCATTAGCCCTTGAAATTTGTAAACAATACAGAACACCATACCTGTTGTTAAAAATACATAGATTTTATCCATAATACAGGATGGCCCAAAAATACGTTGACAGTTTTTTGAGTTTTTTCTAATTATTTTATTACGTAGTTACGTAACTAGTACAAAATAAGTTAAAAATTAAAACTAAAACTACAGTCTTTTTGATAGCATATAAGCTACGTAAAGTACAACTCCTTGAGGATATACAAAAGTTCGCTTGGAGAGATGTCGGTTGATTAAGCAACGTGCCGCTACTGAAAAGTGGGAAAATGTACTTATGAAAAACTTTTTTTTATTGAACAGGCCCATAAGCACCAACATTTCAGAATTCACTCTTCTCGTCGTCTTGGAGATGCCGCAGTCATTCCTCATCGCCAAAAGCCGGATTCAGTTATGGTTTGGGGTGATATTTGCAGTAGTGTGCAGCAGTGGTGCAAAGATAATTTTCCCGGATTCATAAGTAAACATGTTGGAACTTGATAATATTTTGGGCAAAACATGTATTGTATATTTTCTAGTAGATCGATTACTCCAGAAGGCCGATTTTTAAATTTCGAGCGCTTGATTTCGTGTGGCTCCCTTCAATTTTTCTCCAATACTAGGCATTTAATTGCTACTGATAGAATTGGAAGCAAGTGGTCAATACCAATAGATTCCCAATGTCTTCCTGTAGTTTTCCTGGACTTCTCCTCCCTCTAGCGTTATATTTTAACTGAATGTTCTTTTCCTTTTGTGCACACATGTTTAGAGTTATGGTCCAGATCTGAACTGTAAGCCATTAATGTAATTTATATAAATGTCTGTACCTTGTTTTGTGAGCCAAATAAATAAAATAAAAAAATAAAATATGGAAAGTCACCAAGTGCGTCCACTGATCCGCACCGTATGGATGGCTCATCGGCAAGTTTGGGATATAATCTAAATACTTCTTACTACTACTGTGACAACTCCGAGGCACAAAATTGACGCCCCGCCTACTGTGGCACAATTTGTGTCGGGTCACTGGGGTCTGTTGGACAGACTGGCAGCGGGTTACCACGTGATTGGAGAGATCTTCAAATAAAAGCTGGGCGACTGTATTGATTTAGTTTTATTTTACTATCACTTACAGGCCTTTCTAGACATTAATAATTATTGTTAATATAGTGTAAAAACTGTAAAACGAATTAAAGTAAAAATAAAATGGGACGGCACAAGTAAAAGGCAGGCGATCGGCATCAAGCCATAGACAAGAAGAAAAAAGAATATGACATTTAGTGTTGTCATGTACATATCCGATGTAGAGAATAGACAATTAAAGTTTATTTATAACAGGGTCATTAATAAATAAATAAATAAAATAAAAAAATCTTTATTGCCACACCTTAGGAAAATAATTTACAATTTGTGAAAAGATTGCTTAAAAATACATTATAAACTAAGCTTAAACTTAAACATCAACTTAACATAATAACTATAAATATTACTTAAAATACTTAAATCTATGGTGAGGCAAAGGGTCCCAATCTCAGCATGTGCGGTGCCGGTAGAGGGTCCGCGCTGATTTTCAGACTGGTCCCGGGAGGGTTGGGGTCGCGGTCGGTCGCTACTAGTATAATGTACCCTTCTTAGGTACAGCTCTATATTTATAACTTTATGTGTATTTGTGTTATTAGTGTGCGTATATGGATATGTGGGGCTGATATGTGGATGTAGTGTAGATAAGAATGTATTTTGTATTGTGTGTGTGTGTATCATGTTTTGTCATTACATACAGCGAAAAATTTAAAAAAAAATATTATGCAAAGTTCCTCAATTCTTCATCTGTCTATAATATTGTCTTCGGTTACCGCGATAGTTACTCATGAAATAAAACTATGAAAACGGATTATATCGCGTATATTGATATATTATAAATTCAATATACGCGATATAATCCGTTTTCATAGTTTTATTTCTTCATCTGTCTATTAACATTCGCTTGAAAAAACCAGACAATATCTTCTCGATTCACCTATTCACCTGAGTGGTCGCAATCCGGCACACAAAATTAGGTGGTCGCTAACCGACGAAATGAGCTTTCATTTTCGCTCAATTTTTAACACTTAAAAATTTCCGCGAGGTACTTAGTGGAATGTAGGTATAGGTATAAGTAATATAATCTGTTATTGTAATAGGAGAAGCATGTAATATGACTCTCCCCCATATTAGGTTAGGAATGTAATCCATATACGGAAAGTAATGTAAGATGACTCTCCTCTATATAAGGAATGGAATTTAGGTAAACAACCATTTGACACCTTTCACGTGTAGACCTCTCAAGTAGTGTGATTCACAGTTAACCTCGATAATTTAGTATATAAAGGATTGTATCTTTTGAATTGAAGCATTATATCTTCAGTATTCAACCGACAGTCTTGTGTTTTACTTCTGTCTTGGGTCCCATCCTTACATTAGTAAAAAAGCCGATTTTCATGATTGTTTTTAATACTTCCAATATTATTTAAGTAAAGGTTACAGTTAATTTTGAAACAGTGACAAGTAATGCAGAAGAATTATACAAAAAGATCCAATATAATAAAGTAAAAAAAGTTAAAACCTAGTTATAGTTTTCCCCTAATGTTCATTTTCCTATTGACTGCTATTTTATTGCACACAACTGTACATTCTTAGTTCTTAACGAAAATTAAAATATTTCAATATAGCCAAAACCCCTACCTAGAATTTTCCAACTTTTTATATAAGTATTATTTAACATGCCTCCAACAACATATCATAAAAGAGAAAAGTTGAATGTTATGAGGCGCACTAGGGCGAGCGCGGCGGCACCGGCGCCGAGCGCGGCCGACGCGGCCGACGACGTGTCGGGACTCTCGGGCGCCGGCGTCGGCGCCGGGTAGTCGAGGCTGCAGAACTCCAGGTTGTCGTCGAAGTCCTGCATCAGCTCCTCGAACTGCCGCCAGGAGCACCCCGCCGGCGGGCACAGCTCTGTCGGCTTTTCGTTGATGAAAAACTGGACTCGGTGAGTTTGCGTCCCGGATTCCGTACATCTAAAAATTTAATTTTATCAAGAGTTAAACCGCCTCAGTACGGAAAGTATATTGGTATTTAACAAAATTCCAAACTATCTAAAAGATTTAAAACTTGGAAAATTCAAGAAAGAGCTGGAATTGCTAGGTATTAGTTAACAAATGTTATTATAGTGTAGGTACAACAATTTTTAAATAATATTGATTTATAATTTATGGCACTGACAATTATATTAGTTATATGTATTATCTTTATTATTTTAAATCATTATTTAATGTAATTAGTCATTGTGTTTTCTAGTCACTAAATATTATTTGCATGAAATTCTTGTATATATATTTTGATTTTATATATGCATGAATTATACTTTATAACATAATTATGCATGATAAGAAGTATTATAAATAAACAATCGTACGCGTCTCTACTATACGTCGCGTACGATAAACAAAACATAGTGTTCCACAACATGTTTTAATTATTTATAAGAACAAATTATTGTACCTATGTTTTTACGAATAAATTTTTTATGATTTAGTTAGGGTACATACAAATAATCATTTTGCTGTCATTATTCTTTAATTACTTGTGGATGTGTCAGTCCAAGTTTACAGAAGCGTATAATATCAATCAATTTCACAACGACCAATTCGTACTAAAAGGAAATGTAATCGTTTTTCAACATTAAATGTTGCTATCAGTCGTAAGTAGTAGGTAGGTACAGGTACTCGTATAGTCCCATCGCCTCGTCGCGTGAGACGAGCCCACCGCGACCGCGACCGGTATCAGTATAGCCAAATAGCTATCGCCTACTGACTACCTAATCAGATAATATTGTGTTACTGTTAACAAAACAGGAATAAGTAGATCTTGCTGATTTTAGCTTCCGTAACCATGGTTACCTACGCGTCACATGCTTACCGAACTCGTGCTAGGTATTAATCTCAAGTATTTCAGCTCAGGTCAGGTACCTAATCTATGCGTAAGTGGACAGCGCACATAACATATTTTATACTTTTCAGCGCTTGGTAAAGAATTGTAATAATCCTAGCTATCAGGGGCACACATATTAATTAGATTCACTTCTCTTCTGTAGACATATCAAAAGTTAAGAGGACCTGCAGGTACTCTATAGGGACGTCTAGCTACCTATAACGTCTCATTTTCTGATGGCATCCTGA
The DNA here is from genome assembly GCF_947568885.1 of Cydia strobilella. Classification (NCBI taxonomy): domain Eukaryota; kingdom Metazoa; phylum Arthropoda; class Insecta; order Lepidoptera; family Tortricidae; genus Cydia; species Cydia strobilella. The sequence continues at coordinate 9,458,673 of NC_086065.1, read as the reverse complement.
CCCGCAATCCGCAGAAAGGGGCAGTATTTTTTAATTATCCTGTGTGATAAAATCATTGCTTAAAATATGCTCATATTGTCTGTGGGAGAGATACCGAACATTTTAACATCCGTCCGAGAACGCTTCAAGGTAAATAAATATAGTTGTCTCGGCGCACACTAAGTACGAGTTGGTACGAGTTTGTAACATTTGGCGTCAAGACACTAGGCCCGTGGGCGTGGGGTAGGGGGGCACAGGGGCTCTACAAGGCGTTCAGCAAACGCCTAAGGGAGGCCACAGGTGACCCTCGCGCAGGCGGCTTTCTTGCGCAAAGATTGGCCATAGCAATCCAGCGCGGGAACCCTGCCTGCGTGATGGGCCCCTGCCCACACCCTACCAAGGGCACAACATTTTGATAGGTATTTTTAATTTTTAGCTTTAGTTATTATAATTGTAGTTAGTTTTAGTTTTATATTCATTTTATAACACTTATTTTTTTAAATATTTTGATTTGTGTTTTTTTAAGTAGTCACACTATACTATATATAAATTAAAAATATTTAAATTTATATTTAAATTGTAGTGTAATAATTTGATTTGTTCCCAAACTTGTTCATAGATGGCAGCACCAGTCTCTCTCGCTACAACGTAAATCCGTAAGGAGTTCGTTTAGGAGGTGCAAGAAGCGCGCACTGCTTGCCCTTAGAGCTGGTCAAAGACGCCTAGTCTTACTAAGATGGCATATAGTCGAGAAATTCGGACGGGCACCGCCGTGGCGGGGTGGCCTAGGGGTTCATGGCGTTAGTCGCGATAGCTAAAGACGCCGGTTCGAATCCGGCCTTCACCACTGGAGGGCTTCGTCACTTTTTCTTTAATATATGACATCTATTACAGTTTTTAATGAAATACGCATTTTTACACGATTTTATAAAATATTGACATGAATTGCAAACTAAGAAATACCAAGTATCACCAGTAAATGGAAGATACCGGAAATACCGGAAAAGATACCGAAACGGGAAGAGGATATTACGGGTGTTTAGTATAAACTAACGAAGCATATCTAACAATCAGTCAAGTTTTTATTGGATCTATATGTTTCTTTTTTATTTTATTTATTAAAGTGATAGTGCAGTTTTCTTATGTACGAAGCAACCAGCAACCATATGTGTTTTTGTGGTTTTCCTGTGCTAGAAGTGTTTGTGTATTGTGCAGTGCTAAAATCCAGTTAAGTATGTCCGTTGAGCAACTAGCGTGGACAAACTACTATCGACATTTTATGCCGAAATTACGCAAACATTTTATGCCGAAATAGCACTTTCATGTTTGAGTATTAGTGAGTTGCATAATATTGATTGATAATGGAGGTCGGTAGGTTGAGTGATGATTAACTATAACAAAGTATTAACTTTGCCTACATAGTTCACCTTATAACAATAATTCATTAAATAATTGGTTGTTTATTTGCAAATTCGGTTCTGTAGCTATATGTGCGCACCATATGGGTATACTGTCACGTTTGTTTTAATTAGCAACCAAGTTCGTGTAACTAATCTTAAAAATATCTTGTTTTGGGAATGAATTTATTTATTAGACAAATTTTAGAAATACCTGTTAATTTATGATACGCGTGCTACACGTGCTAACAAAATTTTTGTGTTCCCCAGTGCAAAAGTACATAGGCAATGGGCCACTTTATAAATGAATTCCATTTATAATGTGTCCATGCAATATCGCAGCTCGCTGTACATTGAACATCACTATTTATAAAAAGTTGGTACGCGTTTAGGAATATAAAATGCTTAGTTAGTTACGTACCTATTTAGAACCACTATCATGTTGGTGGAGAAGGCGCCGATGAGGCTGGTGCGCCACTCGCGGGCGGGGTCCCTCCGGGCGCCGAGCACGGGCGCGGCGTCGCGGAACAGCCCGAGCGCCACGAACGTCATCTCCATCATGGCGTTGTGCGAGAAGTACGACACGAGCTTGTGGCCCTCCTCGCGCGCCGCCGCCTGCATGCGCTCGCGCAGGTCCTTCAGCAGCGGCCCGGCAAGGCGCGGGTTCACCTGACAAAATATGTGGTAAATACAATGGCTATTTTCGTCGGCGGTGGACGGTAATATTAAGTGGTTTGAATTTATTCGTGAAAGTAATAATAAGAATATGTATTTATTAGAAAAAAAAACCTTATTAACATTAGACAATATTGAAAGTAGAAACTATCAATAAATAGATCAAGCGATAATCTAGCTTGTCAACTTTCTGTAATCCAACTCGGGAACAGATCAAATTATTTTATGAAATATTTTTGATTTGTGTTTTTCGCCCTTAAGAGTTGGTCAAAGGCGCCTAGCCTTTTAAAGATAGCATACACCAGAGAATTTGGGACGGGTACCGCCGTGGCCGGGTGGTCTAGGTCTAGTGGTCAGGACGTTAGCCGTGTAAGCTGAGTGAAGACGCGGGTTCGATTCCCGCCTCGGCCACCGGTGGACTTGGTCACTTTTTAATAGCTTGCAAATAATGTAAACAAATATGACAGATTTTGTTAGCGTTTGACACATAACCTAACATTTGTACGAAGGTTATTTTCCTTGAAAGGTAAGAAATTTAATTAACTAAAAATTTATTTAAGTATATGTTGATAAGGTCATGGTTGTCCTATTAAAGAGCGAGATTACGAACAAATGAAGGTAAAATAATGGTTTCTTTACATTATTTGCAAGTTCTATTGACGACGACTTAATAGTGTACCTATGTCATCTATTTCGTTTATAACTTTTTGTAATTTATGAATATTTTCAGTACTTAACTCTTGTGAATAATCTTTTATGAGTGGAAACAATTGATTGCATAAGTTTAACCTTTGTGCTAATGCATCACGAATTCGTCGTCGAAGAAGGCAGCGCACTAATAGGCGTTCTGCAGGGTCGGCGTCCACGTGCGGTGGACCGGTGGTTCAGATAATGTTCAGTTACTCACCCACGAGCCGTAGCCACTCTTATAGTAATGCCTGACGTCTTGGCGGTACTCCAGCACCACGAGGTCCTGGTCGGAGAAGGCGGCGCACCAGGCGTCCTGCAGGGTCGGCGTCCACGTGCGGTGGTAGCAGCAGATCTGGTACAACGTGTACACGTCCGAGGCGCTCAGCTGGTACGTGATGCCCAGTCGCTCTTGAACTGCTTTCTGGACCTGTCGGATAAACTTGGTGTTAATGTTTGAATAAATTACATAGATGGTGCTGATTATAGTACATATATGTATCTTATTTTTTATTATCACTTTCATGACAAAATGACTTCAGAGGATTTTTTGGTTCTGCACATAACTTTACTTACAGCTACGTATTCGGCAGTTTTTTCGTATTCTTCCAATTGCTCCTCAAGTAAAGCGTCACTTCTCGCAAGTTGCTGATATCTCTCGCAGTTTTGATAAGGCTAAAACAAACGGGTCTTGTTAGATTTTTAAACTACGTATGGGTATGTTGGGTATACAAACTAACGTGTTATACCTCGTCAGCCCAGTAGGTAAATGATGTTTGTGGCAAACTAACCCTAATTATGAGATCCCTCTCAAAAGGCCCGTCAAACGTGATGTTAAGGTTTGTTTCGTCGGTGAAGCCGTGCACGAAGCCCACGACGCTGGCGACGGTGCGCTGCGTGTTGGAGGGCCGGAGGTAGTAGTCCTCGGGAGCGCCCTGCATCAGGTGCGGGTAGCGCAGCCGCAGCCGCTTGGCGGTGTCGAACAGCTCCACGTAGCCAGTGTCCGTCAGGTAATTTGACGCCTCCAGGATCGTATCGTTGAAACTCCACTTGCGGAAAGCTTCAATATCCTGACACAACAGACAGCATAGCATCAATTTTGAATTAATATATATCGGTTGTAGAACTACTTTCGGAAGCAAAAGGATATTAAGAAGCTACAAGGTGCACTTATTGATACCTGAGCACAGAGCTGGCTGCGGCCCTCCTCGAAGGCCTGAATGATCTGCCCCTGGATGGCGTCGACGAGCCGCTTCTGGGCGTTGCCGGCGGAAGAGCCCGGGTTGCGGTTGCCGTGCCGGTGCAGCGTCCAGATGCTGACGGCTTCACATGCTGCGCAAGCGCAATCAATCATAAAATAAAGGGTGGTTCGTCTCTCTTTTATACCTATCTATATCTGTCCATCATGTCTATGTCGATTTAAAAGCTTTGTCACTAAAATAACTAGACAGAAAAAATAAAATTTGAATAATACGATTTTATATGACACATAATATGATTTTATATGGCTTTTTTTTACGATTTGTATGTCATGTCCTTTTTATATTGGTGAGCAATAAAGAAGATTTGTATTTTATTGTATTGTATTTTATGTAAACGTGTGTTGTGTTGTGAACTATAAAGTGATTACTACTACTCTTCTACTACTACTACTACGATTGGGAGATTTTGACACAGGACTACTAGATATAGGTCAATAAGAGGTAGGTACTCGTAACAGTCGTAACATAAGAGGGGCACAATAGACTGGAAAACCGGTTTGTCGATAGAAAAAGACGCGAAATTTTATGTAACTAAAAAAATGCTAATATAATGTTAATGTTATGTTATAACAATAATGTTGGTAAATGTGTAGGTACTGGAGTTCGAAACCTATTTCAATATTGCCGTGTTTTACTACTGGCAAAATCGGTTTGCCAGACTATAAAGGATGATTCACGTTAGACCGGGCCGTGTCCGGGCCGGAGTTTCCGGCGCTTAGTTTTCTATGGAAAGCATCACGTGATCACCTGTCATGTCATAGAAAAGTAAGCGCCGGAAGCTCCGGCTCGGACACGGCCCGGCCTAACGTGAGTCATCCTTAACTCTGTAAAAAGTGCCTTATAATGTCGATGCGTACTCACATTCAGGGTCAGGATAGTCCCTTATGTCTCCGCGGACAGTTTCGTACGAAGTTTTGGTGTCGTGCAGCAGGTAGGGGCATGGCCGGTTCCAGTAGCAGCTCTCGCTGCCTGCGGTACCTGCCCCGGCTGACAAGGACAGGCTGACCACACCGAGGACGAGGATTGAGATCATGGTTGCGTTGCGAGCACGCCTGCGCAAGCGCCGCCGCGGTATATATAGCCCGTGCAGTGTAATCAGCGCTCGAGTTCAGGATTAAGTACTATATCGGCGAAAAGATTATTTTTAAACTAAAGCTTATCGCACACGAAGTGATAAACGGTGTAATTAATTCAAACCTAGTGATCTGACGGACGGTTCAATATTTTAGAGCTTACGTCCCTCTTTCTTTATACCATGCTTACGTAGGCAGCTATAATATATGTACTCGTACATAGTTTCAGAACTCTTATAATGCGGACTGATTGCGGTAGGGCAGAGTAAAAAAGTTTTGAATACATAGAATCACAATAGTATTTTAACATGTGTTTTAGAATTCCGCACCAGAAGGCTCTAGTCCTCAGCCTCACTGCCTAAATGACACTATAGGTAAATGGTTAATACCAGCTACCTGGTCCACGTCGCACAGTTGTTCAGCTAGTTGCTGGTCATTATATTTAAATACTTAATTTGTATATTTACTGTGCATAAGGGAGGGTATCCAATATACTTGTTTTACTTTTTTAAATATTAATGTTATACTAGATATAGCATCAAATAACACTGGATTAGTTATTACGTAAACAGTGCCGTTTGTCGTCTCACTAAGGCTAAGGTGGCAACTATTGGTACAGCGTCCAGCACTGGGAAATTTACGTTATTTAAGATATGTATTCGACGAATAATCGATCGTATACCTATTTTACTAAATACATACATATACTTATGTTTTCTAAATAAACGAGTAGTACCTTACTAATATTTAGAAAGTACTCGTAAGTTTATACAATTTCTTGTGCCAATATTATATTTTTCATCTGTAAGTGTAGGTAACTTCATTAACAGTCAGAGTGCATACATTATAAACTTAGATTAAGTAATTTTAAATTTAATTTAATTTATTTGTTCATTTATGTAAGTACTTTAGCTATTGGTTTTCGTAAAACGCGTTGCTGCCATAGTGTATGTGCAGCCTTAAGAGGAAACGTGATAATACGTACATAATATTCGAACAGTCACCGTCACCCGTCACCCGTCACCCCGGCCCCCGGCTCCACTCGCTTCAAATACATATTATATGTTTACGCTGCCCACGCGCATCATTGTCATTTTCGGGACATTACCTGCTGCCAAAGAAACGAAAACCTGTGGACAATTTACAACTGGATTTTTATTTCAATAAAAGGCATGTCAAGATTGTTTAGATACTTGCTATTTTTCCAATGCTGTCATTAGAATAGGATAGTTGACAGTCGATCAGGTTTGTTAATTTTGAGGATCAAATTGTCTGTATGGGACCCATTGTCTTAAAGCAATACAAAAGTCACAAATGATGGTCAAAGTCTGGCACCGCCACTTTACTGAGCAAACGCGCTCTAATACAAATGACAACAACAACAAAAGATCGTGACGTCACTGTGTCACTTTGCTTAATTAGAAGCCGTTTCGATGTAATTGGTTTTAATTAATTTTGTCGGTAAAATGAGGCGTTTATGTATATTTTTGCTATACAATATTTTTTTAAATAAAATTTAAGGAATCGAATGGTACCGTTATTTTTTCCTATTTGAAAGTTAGTTTTTTTCGAAACTGCAGAGGTCTTGTATTCCTTTATTATTCCCATGTTTTTTTTAAATTGCTCATTTTCTATCAATAACGGTGCCACTGCCAGTGACTCGCCAGGGGAGTTATCTGTTCGTAGGCGCTTTTCGCTACATACGGTTTTTCCCGTGTTATGTTATCGGCTACGCTCGTCTCGTAGCTCAGGCTGGCGCTGAATGTGAACTAGATTTAGTTATAAAATTCAACATGTGTTAACTACCCTACCCTATAGTTACTACCTAATGTAATGTCCAAACTCCAAACTACAGCTGTTATGTAGATAAGGCACCGTTACCGTTATCGGTATCACACGTTACCGCCTAAGCTGCCGACTCGTGTTGCACTTTGCTCTCCAAGTAGATTACTCATCTGCTCAAGTCAGCCTGATAAGTCGTCGACAAATCCGCATCCGCACCGATATCTTTAGTCATCAATCATTATAATTTCATACAGATACGAACATCATATATCAAGATAAGTCGTGTGAAGTCACATGCAGTTACACAGATTTCGCAGCGTGGGTTCTCTTCCATGCTTAGAGTTGCGAGAATAGGTAACAGCATTTTTAGGGTTTCGTACCTCAAAAGGAAAAAACGGAACCCTTATAGGATCACTCGTGCGTCTGTCTGTCTGTCCGTCTGTCAGTGTCTATTTTCTCCGAAACTACTGGACCAATTAAGTTGAAATTTGGTATAGGTAGACCCTGATGGCACTGGTTTATTTAAAAAACAATCTCATTTAAAGTAATAGGTAAACTAAAAGCGTGTTAAACATGCAATAAAATTTCATTAAAAAGGGAAAATTGTATAATTATATAATGTTTTGCACATTTTAAAATCATTAATCATAAAGTTTAAATTTTCACGATTTTTACTCATTATGATTCAACAACGACCACTCCGAGACCACGGGGACAACGCCGTCCTCGAAACGTAAATTTAAAACTTATTTTACGCGATTAAGTCCCGTCGTTGTTGAATAATAATCATAAAGTTTGTTTACATCGCTATAAATAAATAACACTTTTGTCTATCTCTTATCTTAATCGCCTGCAATTAACGAACGTCCATCGTAATCTAATATATCGTCGTTTCACGGCCACGTGATGACTACGAAGGAGAACCCCTCTTAAATTTAACTTATTTTGTTGTTTCAGTTTTATTTTGTTGTTCGCGTATGTGAATTTTCTGGTGCCTTTTAAGACTGCCAAATTCTGTGAAATCCTTTTTGCAGAGCCTGCAGGAGTAAGCCTTTTCTCCAGTATGCACTCTTTCGTGTCTCTTCAGACTGCTCAATTGTGTGAACCCATTACTGCATATGTCGCACGTATATGGTCTTACTTTTTTAATTACATTCTTTTCCATGTTTTGTTCTTCACGTATATGAATTCTTTGATGTCTTTTTAAACTCCCGTATTCTGTGAACTCCTTTTTGCATAATCTACAGGAGTATTCTTTTTCTCCGGTGTGTACTCTTTCGTGTCTCTTTAGGCTGCTCAGTTCTGAAAACTCTTTTTTGCATATGTCGCACATGTATGGTTTAGCCCCCGTGTGTACTCTCTCGTGTCTCTTTAAACTGCTAAATTTTGTGAAATCTTTTTTACATACTTCGCAGACGTACGGTCTTGCTCCCGTGTGAGTCATTTCGTGATTTCTTAAAGTATTTAATTGTGCAAACTCTTTGTTGCACAGTCTGCAAGAATACGGTTTAGCACCCGTGTGAACTCGTTCGTGCCTCCTTAAACTGCTCGATTCTGTGAACTCTTTCTTACATGCTCGGCAGTGGTATGGCTTTTCCCCCGTGTGGATCCTCTCATGGTTCTTTAGCGTGTTCATTTGCGCGAACTCTTTGCGACATATTGCGCACGTGTACGGTTTCTCTTTCGTGTGCACGCGTTCGTGTTTCTTCAGATTGTCCAATTCTACGAATTCTTTTTTGCATACATCGCAGGAGTAAGGTCTTATGCCGGTATGGAGACGCTCGTGCCTCTTCAGATGGCTCCACTGCCTGAAACGTTTGTGGCAGAGTGTGCACTTGTACGGTCTCTCGCCGGTGTGTGTCCTCATGTGTGTCCGGAGCGTGCTCGCTAGCGTGAACGTTTTTGTGCAGGTAGTGCAGGAGTGCTCCCCACCGGCGCCTGCGGCGTGTGGGCGCGGGTCGGCGTCGGCGTCGGCGTCGTCGTCGGCGTCGGCGTCGGACGCCGCAGCCACAGAGCCGCTCCGGTGCTCGAGACCCATGACTAATAAATTATCTGTAACGAAACAATAAACTAACTACATTAAATTTGAAGGCTCGCGCATCGCGCGATAGTTTAGTTGATACACATTTGTTTTCCTTCACGGTAAGTTTCGAGTTTCGATGAACTTTGGCTTCGACGAGCTAAAATTTGGATATGATGTAGGATCCTACATCCCCGTAGTCGGGCCGCGGGGGCGCTCCCCGGCGCCGGCTTTATCGGTCACGCACACTACAATAACATCATGCCTACACATACGCACACAAACAAATATTATCGGTCCGACAGATGACGGGGGGCTCCAACATGGATGAATTTATCGGAAGCGCCTTTCCGATATCGGATGTAGGAATGCGCCTGTGAGAAAAAGGAGAGTGCCATATGGCATCAAGTCCGCCTTTTTTGCCGTTTCTATCGTGTTTTAGTAATAACAATTTTCATTATATGAATAAATAAATACAGAGAGACACATATGTCTCACATTTTACTTTTATCCTACATCTGATATCGGATCGGGCAATGTTTAAACGCTCTAAAGGAGCACGACACTTAAAAAAAATCATAAAATGTCACATCATCCTGCCTCTCCGAAGGCTCCGGTTATAAAAAAAACCGGCCAAGTGCGAGTCGGACTCGCGCACGAAGGGTTCCGTACCATCACGGAAAAAAACAGCAAAAAAATCACGTTTGTTGTATATGGGAGCCCCATTTAAATATTTATATTATTCTGTTTTTAGTATTTGTTGTTATAGCGGCAACAGAATTACATCATCTGTGAAAATTTCAACTGTCTAGCTATCACGGTTCATGAGATACAGCCTGGTGACAGACGGACAGCGGAGTCTTAGTAATAGGGTCCCGTTTTCACACTTTGGATACGGAACCCTAATACTACAAAATAATGTGTATTACCATCTAGTTGTTCCGTCTGTAGCGCATGCTCGCTCTCGCACCAGCGCGCTGTCTCGCTCCCTCCCTCCCCCTCCCCCTCCCCAGCGGGCTCCGCCTCGTCTTTCATCTCCATTTTCAACTTGATGGTTACTGACAAAAATATATTAATTTCTTATTATTTAAGTGCTATCACAAAGACAAAGAAAAGAGAGGAATGGACAATTAAATTCTAGAGAAATAGATACTAATATTATAAATTAATCAAAATAATGTAACACCATCCATCACCACTCTCACCATTTCCATCATTTTCATCTTCACCAGATGGTTGGCGGTCCTCAACTGTGCATTTCTCCAGAAACTTCCTGCCTCGCACAGCTAAACTATGGAATGATCCGTTTGCCTTCAGAATTTCAAGAAAAGAGCGTATTCCCATCTTAAAGGCCGGTAACGCACTTACAACCTCACACACTAAAACCACTAATAATAATTAATGAGCACTCTAAGATTACCTAAACCCATTATTGGTTCCGGCAAGGTTGGTTCCGGCAATAAAAGATTGCTTAATTCATAAATATACTCACCAGAGTCAGTAACGTCTGCCGACTGTGCTGCCTCTTCCAGACCGTTGTCTGTGGCCTCTGTGGGCTCTGTGGGCTCCTGCTTCACGCGCACATCTGTCACACCTGCCAACAGAACCACAACCTGAGGGCCTATGCGAAAAACGAATATAGAATTTGTGTTATCTGCCTCTCTATCACTTTTGCATATTCAAGCAATAGAGAGGTGGATTAAGAAATTTAGATTTTCGTTTTTCAAGTTAGGGCTTAAACTTAAAAAATAACGTCAATATGGCATTGTGGCTGTACGAAATATAATTCAAGTACCAGTCGGTTTACAGTTTACAGTGAAGGAAGACATTGTAAGAAAACTTGACTTATCTCAATAACGAATAGTTCCCCTCTACTCTACTCATAGTAGAGGATGTAAAGGTGATAGTTGTCACTTTTTGTAAGAATCTATGCCTGGACTAAAACTTGGAATTAAAAATTATGTGTTTACTATAAATTGCTTTCAATTGCGTAGAAATTTGTGATTTTCGACTTTACTCCATTTTAGTAGTTAACCCAATACACCTTATTTATTATTTATAAGCTTCTCATTCTCATGCAAAAATCACCAATGGCACCAGGCTTTGGGGGTTTGAGAGTTCTACAGCTCACAGAACAACTAGTTTATATATGTTTATGGAATGAGATTTCAATAACTCATTTATTTTATGAATTATACTGTTGCAATGTGGATATTTGTTGCTTAGAGCTTTGTTATTTTTTTTTCATTAGCCTAATTAAATTTAGTGTCCCACTACTGGACAAATCCAGATAGAATGTGTCACTCGTCCCACCGTCTCCTAGAGTCCTCCTCCAAGAGTTCATAACTCGATACAACCAAATTTGCCTAATTTTTTTTTTTTTATTTCCCTGGAACTCAAACACATGGAAACATGAGCATCAAGCTTTACATATTTGTTTTCAGTAAATATTACTTATACCATAACAAATGTGTAGTTAGGTGGATCAACTATTCCTAGTTGTTATTGTATCCCGTCAGTCAGGTGAGAATAGTAGCAGTTTGTTAGAAAATTCATTCTGCATAGCCATGGGAATGAGTGACTAAAAGTAAATGTTTATTCACCCAGGTAGTAATAGTAATAGCCTTTATTTCATGCTTTTTTTTTACAATTACATAAAATTACAATTATTATTGGTTTATTATTTGCATGTCACTTTACGGAAAAGGCCTCCCCCAGTTTTTCCTATCCTGTGCTGTTCTCCGGTTGGACTAAAGCAAAGGGGGTGCAGACACTTAGAAAAATTTTCATCATAGTGATGTTATTATGACACCTATTTTTTATTGTGTTATCGTAGAGAATACGCTAAAATAAGCATGTTATGTAGGAAAAACTTTTCTCTAAAATCAAAAATGGCCGAGATATTTGACCCGCAAGTTGAAACCACTACTTGACAAATTAAAATCAATCATTTGGAACAGTAAATTTAAGTAACAGAGACAAGATAGGTGCGACGACGAGCGAAGCGAGGAGGAGTGTGTTAGGTTGACCGCGATGATCGCGCTCAAACAGAACAGACATGTTATTGTACCTACAAAAAAAATTCTAAGTCTTTTTTTGCACCCCCTTTGCTTTAGGCCAACCTGTTCTCCACCAGTATCTGTCGAAGGTCACTAGCTCGTCTCTCCATCTTTTATTTGGTCTTTTTTGTTTTCTCGCTATTCCTATTCACCCAGGTATAACCCAAATAACTCGTTTATAGAGATGTTAGTTTTTGTACTTCAAATATTGTAAATTTATGTAAACGTGTGTACAATAAAGTGGTTACTACTACTACTATGACTGACCGCACGGTCCTGGCTGGCTGGAGCGGGGGCTCGCCGTCGCCGTCGTGTCCGCTTCCCGCGGGGGCTCGGCCGCCGCCGCCGCCGTCGCCGTCGTGTCCGCTTCCCGCGGGGGCTCGGCCGCCGCCGCCGCCGTCGCCGTCGTGTCCGCTTCCCGCGGGGGCTCGGCCGCCGCCGCCGCCGTCGCCGTCGTGTCCGCTTCCCGCGGGGGCTCGGCCGCCGCCGCCGCCGTCGCCGTCGTGTCCGCTTCCCGCGGGGGCTCGGCCGCCGCCGCCGCCGTCGCCGTCGTGTCCGCTTCCCGCGGGGGCTCGGCCGCCGCCGCCGCCGTCGTGTCCGCTTCCCGCGGGGGCTCGGCCGCCGCCGCCGCCGTCGCCGTCGTGTCCGCTTCCCGCGGGGGCTCGGCCGCCGCCGCCGCCGTCGCCGTCGTGTCCGCTTCCCGCGGGGGCTCGGCCGCCGCCGCCGCCGTCGCCGTCGTGTCCGCTTCCCGCGGGGGCTCGGCCGCCGCCGCCGCCGTCGCCGTCGTGTCCGCTTCCCGCGGGGGCTCGGCCGCCGCCGCCGCCGTCGCCGTCGTGTCCGCTTCCCGCGGGGGCTCGGCCGCCGCCGTCGCCGTCGTGTCCGCTTCCCGCGGGGGCTCGGCCGCCGCCGCCGCCGTCGCCGTCGTGTCCGCTTCCCGCGGGGGCTCGGCCGCCGCCGTCGCCGTCGTGTCCGCTTCCCGCGGGGGCTCGGCCGCCGCCGCCGCCGTCGCCGTCGTGTCCGCTTCCCGCGGGGGCTCGGCCGCCGCCGCCGCCGTCGCCGTCGCCATCGCGACTCCCGAGCCCGCCGCGCGCCGCGCCGGCGTCCGACGACCGACGACACACAAACCAAAACGGTGCAACTCAACTATGGTATTGTACACTAAAACCGGCACATATGATTCTGAGTTGTACGATACGATACGATACGATGTGATACGATAGATGCAAATTACGTTTATACATTAATATTTAATAGATGAAAAATTACAATTATACAATATTGATTTTTATTATGATCGTTGACAGTTCAACAGTCACAGTTGAGGTTGACATTTTCAGTGTGCCCAGTACAAAATGACGAAAACTCCCACTAATCAATCAGTCTGGCTAATGAAAGTTGAACCTGCAAAAACGCGGCAATTTCAAAAAACCTATAGCAGGCGGCTCTGCAAGTCTGCAATCTGCATTGCATGATTTTTATTATTTCTACAATTAGGAAATCATAAAAAGTATGAAAATGATGCAATCCTTGTAATGAAACTTTAGTCAAAGAATATCATGTGCTGTTTCCAATAGGGAAAATAATATAAGGCATATTGCAATTGAATAGGGACCGTGCGCGTTGAAGGGTCTGCCATCTTGTGGCCTGAATCGGAACCATAAACATGTACATCACATGTACATTGACACTTCACGCCAAAGCAAGTGCTGCCATCTTGTGGGCTACTTTGGAAGCATAAACTACACATTTACAAATCTGACGTCTCCTGTGTTGCCCCCTACAGTTTATGCACGCTCCCTATAGAAACTCTGCGTCGACGGTGCCACTACGATAATCGGAGGGTCTATCGCGAAACAAGAAAATCGAAATTTCGTTATGTACCATCTCTGTCACTCTTGCAAATTCGAGCGATAAAGAGGCAGATAGCGAAATTTTGGATTCGCGTTTCCCGGTAGATCCTCTGTAATCAAACCGCCTTGATGCATCAATATTTTATTATCTCTGAAAACTTGTCAAAAAACCTGTTAAAGGCACAGTATGTATATATAAGTTACTCTGTGGTTTACTAAAGGGGCTAGTGCACTGTGGTGGGAGAACATTGCAGTAATACCCCCTATTGCTGGCATACAGCACTTGTATCTTGTATCTGGAGCAAGTAAAGGCGCAAGCTACTTGTCATGCTAGCTCCTGCTCGAGTGACTTGCCATTGCCACGTTGCCACCAGTAACAATGTGCAAGATGCTCAAGGCCTTTACATATTATACAACACTTGTACTCGCTCGGGTAGGGTCCATGATTGTACTTCCTCAATTGTATGGTTGCAACGAATAAATGATTTATTTAAGATTTGTATAACAGTTTTAAGAAATGAAAACTATACATAATTGCACCCGTGATCAGACATAAAAAGGTCGAATATTTACGGCGTTCTCTGAACAAAAGATTTTCTTTAGCAGAATTATCTTTGTGTTCCTAAGATGTTCAGCGGTTATTGATTTCCGTACAAACTTCCACCTCCCTTTTTACTTTTAAGGGATAATTTTGGCATATAAACTGTCCTTTTTCTCAAAAATGGACGGCAAAGTCGACGTTGCCAGTTAAAAAGTAGGTCGCGAAGTGCGTTATTTATGGTCAGTCAAAAAATTAAAAAGTTAAAAACATTGCTGTCTCGATTTCGGGACTGCAATGTTGCATACAAATTCCATTATTTGTCGTTCCAAATTTTTTAAAAATTGAAGTGGTCATACCAAATGCAGGCATAGGTCCATTAAACAGCCAAACAGATGATCAGTACTTCTTATTATAATGTTGGTACCGCGACTATTTAGGCGTCTCAAATAGGTTGGCGTATTTTCAGCAGAAAAATACACTTCTATTTTTAATTAAAAAAATAAAACGGCGGCAAAGCAAATCTTACGTAGTCTGTGAAAATATATACATAAGGACGTTGCTTCTGTAAAATATTTCTATTATATTTGTATTTATTGCGCCATTTTTGAGAAAAGCACTATGGACTCCCAAGGTCGTCCGTTTAAAACGAATCCTCAGCCAGCAAGTAGCTACTTCCGAGCCTCGACAATAATGTACTATTATTCTTCCCCGGATTTAAAACTATCTTTACCAATCGAATTTATCTAAATCGGTTCAGCGGTTATTGAAAGACCCCTTCATGAATCATGAGCTACAAGAAGGACTAGAGGACCAGTTGGTAAATAGATAAAATTAAAAACACTGATAACAAAATAGGTTTATTTATTATGAAATACAGTTTATAATTTAAAATAACGCATTATACATAGATAAATTTATTAGGGCTAAACTAAGATGACTTTCCGAGCTCAGACCTTAAATTTATATTTCTGTGAACCTTAATCTGTAAAACAGCTACTCTCTCTGCTTCTCCCTGCTTTACCTTTAGCTTGACTGGTAGAGAACGCCTACTGGCATTAAGTCGGCAGCCTTTTGTACGATAAGTTTATAAAGCTAGCTAATTCAGTACGGGTGTCTGTCACGCTTTCCATAACCATACACAACGCATTGTTCTACACTTATAGAGATTTAGAATTCACCTGAATTGTTCTCTACTATAGTAATAATTTCCCTCCGAAAGTCAGACAATGGGTGTGGAGGTGGACTGCTCTTATGACGCCTCGACTGCTGTACACTCACGGGTCACGACGACTGTAGGTGTGTCCGGCGCTACACTACACTACACTACACCGAGCGTGAGCCGGTATCGTCGTCGGACACGTTTTCGGACTCCGATTCGGGTCCGGTCATTCTGCAACACAAGAAAAAGCTTTTGTTGCGATTTTAGAACATGAATGCGGCTTATATTTAAAATACATTATTACACAACATGCGCGAAAAATATAGACCGCGGTTTCCTGTACTTGATCTGCGAGTCCTCGAGTGGGGCGCCCTAACACTAACACACATAATCCTTCATATCAAGCTTCGATATAACACTCAAAAATCACTGGTTCCATCTCCATCGTCTTCTGAACATTTCTATCAAATCAAACACCAACTATCCCAAGTCACCCCCAGTGAGGAGTCTATCCCAAGTCACCCCCAGTGAGTAGTCTTTCCCAAGTCACCCCCAGTGAGGAGTCTATCGCAAGTCACCCCCAGTGAGGAGTATATCCCAAGTCACCCCCAGTGAGGAGTCTATCCCAAGTCACCCCCAGTGAGGAGTCTATCCCAAATCACCCCCAGTGATGAGTATATCCCAAGTCACCCCCAGTGAGGAGTCTATCCCAAATCACCCCCAGTGATGAGTATATCCCAAGTCACCCCCAGTGAGGAGTCTATCCCAAATCACCCCCAGTGAGGAGTATATCCCAAGTCACCCCCAGTGAGGAGTCTATCCCAAATCACCCCCAGTGAGGAGTATATCCCAAGTCACCGCCAGTGAGGAGTCTATCCCAAATCACCCCCAGTGAGGAGTATATCCCAAGTCACCCCCAGTGAGGAGTCTATCCCAAATCATCCCCAGTGAGGAGTATATCCCAAGTCACCCCCAGTGAGGAGTCTATCCCAAATCACCCCCAGTGAGGAGTATATCCCAAGTCACCCCCAGTGAGGAGTCTATCCCAAATCATCCCCAGTGAGGAGTATATCCCAAGTCACCCCCAGTGAGGAGTCTATCCCAAGTCACCGCCAGTGAGGAGTCTATCCCAAGTCACCCCCAGTGAGGAGTCTATCCCGTCACCCCCAGTGAGGAGTCTATCCCAAGTCACCCCCAGTGAGAAATCTTTTCAAAAGAGCTTAGTATCTCTTTGAACACCACACAAAAATAAG
Source organism: Cydia strobilella (assembly GCF_947568885.1). NCBI lineage: Eukaryota > Metazoa > Arthropoda > Insecta > Lepidoptera > Tortricidae > Cydia > Cydia strobilella. The sequence goes on along the minus strand of NC_086065.1, from coordinate 9,441,933 downwards.
CCCTTTTGAAAAGACACTCCTCCATTGAACTAGGTATATAACGTAAACCTTTTTGCAACGTAATATGATCAACTTTAAAGGATGACTCACGTCACGCTAGAACGGTCCGTGTCCGGGCCGAGGCGTCAGATAATTCTATAGAAAGCATCGCGTGATTACCGCGCGATCATACGTCATTAAAAACAAAGTGTCTGAAGCTTTGGTCCGGACCCGGACCGTTCTAACTTCAGAGTCATCCAAGTGTTGTTACTCACTGCATCCGCCGCCAGTTCAGCAACTCATCCCCCAGATTGAAGGTCATGTTGCTTTTGACGCGCAGCCGCAGTGACTTGCCCCGCGTGTCGGGCGTGTCGGCCGTGTCGGAGCCGCCCCGCGTGTCGGGCGTGTCGCGGCCCCGCGTGTCGGGGCCTCTCGTGTCGGCGTCGCGGAGTTGCGGCGATGATGTCGGCTGCGAAGTGTTTGTTGTTATGCTTCCATACTTCAATTCAATTAACCCATTTGATGAATAGAATCAGGCGTTACTTTGCGGAAATCCATATTCATTAATGGTGTTTTTTTAAAGTCCGTTAATTTCAATGGCGCATTCCTGAGCTTAAATTAAGTAACTTTCTCGAGAAACCGGTATTCCAATTAACTCCATTTTTGATATAACCAATGATTAATTTTTTATCTGATAAGGCCCCTACGAGCGTGTACACTTGCCTTAGGGCCTCTTTACATATTGATAAGTGTTTAGTAAAAGTTTATACATTTGCTACTAAACGCAGGTACTATCTTGGACGACCGATATTCGAAATGTCATTGATATGTCATAGTTTCCTGGATTTCAATAAAATGTCCGTGTTACAACTATGGATGGTATAGAAAGGATGTCAATGTCTTATGGCAGAATTGTTGCAAAAGTGACCAGCTTTCAGCTGTAAATAATAGTTCCTAATCTCTCCGGTGGCGCTAGGTAGGCTCTGAGACCAAAGAGTATTGTAATATATAGGAGACTCTATGACATGAACCATAGAGGTATAATAATTTAGAGATGAAATGGGGGAGGGGCAGCAAATAACCCGACCCAATTACGTAGGTTGTTTCTGGTATGTTGTCAGGAATGTTAAAACGTGTTTTTAATTTTGTCGCATTGCGTATGTTCTGTCCCTCACGGCCGCACGGGTGCACATCTGTGTAAAATACTAGGTGTATGGTCTAGGTTAACAGTAAGTACCTGTTGCGTGGGCTCGTCATACTCCATCATAACCTGCCTAGCCAGGTCGGAGACGCGGCGGTCCTTCGGCCGGTCCGTCTCCCACACATCGTTGAAGACCAGCTTGTCCACTGCGTCGTGGGGATCCTTCGAGAACTGCTTCCTGAAAAACAGTCGATGGAAACGTAACTGAAAAGGTAACGAATACTTCTAACCAAGAAGAATACATAAGACAACAAGAATACATTGACTTTCGAAACTTAAAGCGTCAGCAACAAGTTGAATTTTCTTTGTTCGACGTTCCAGAGCGTCAATGAATTTAGAAGCATCGGTTTAGGGACTTAAGAGGCCGGTGTCGATTTTAGTCGCAAAAATGTAAAGTTGATAGATTTCGTCGATGAAATTGTACACCTTTTGTTACCAAATTGAAATAACAAGTACTACCTATAGTTTCTATTAGCACGTCTTCTTATCTTGCCTTTTATCAGATCAATTTTTTTTAAACAGACTCACTAAATTAGTAATGATTTTTTTTTCTGAAGGACGTTTAGGTAAACGCGCGTAAAGCACTGGTTTTGTCGCTCTTATTTGTAAATTTAGTAAAGTTTGGACTACTAAAAATGGTAAATTTGTATTACACATATTCTGTACTTGACCTTAATCAGATTACATTTTTGTTATATGACTTAGAGTTCGAGGAAATGAAAGTTAAACGAATTCAATTTTCTCCAGAAATTACTTCAAAACAAGTTACAATTTCTCTGAAAATCGACTTAATTTTAACGTATTTTGGATACTTGAACAATCTACAACATTTGCTGAAACTATTCTTATACATCAATTTGTATAATTTACCACTATAATTTTTTGATGAATTTTTAAAAACTGCCCCTTCTCTTCATATATTACCGGTGACGCACGCTCGCGACCTCATTATTAAAAGGCAAGATGAGAAAACGTGCTAATAGAAACCAATACTCGTTATTTAGATATTACGTAACAAAACGTGTATAATTTCAACGACTAAATCTATCAATTTAAAATTTCTGCTCCAAAATCGACTACGGCCTCTTAAAGTTCAAAACATTAAATCAATCGTCCCCTATTTCCGTAGTCTTAAAAGTATTTTTTAGGGTTCTCTCTGATAACTCTTAGTTCGCTGCTTAGCTCAGATACCCTTGATAGTGGAACAACGAAAAAATGACTACGATAAAATTTAGAAGGAACTCTACGAGAAGCTATCGGAGCGACCATCTTTGTACACGGTGTAACATGAAACCTGAAACATGGTGGAGGAAACCGAATAATTTTAACGGCGTATTCCTGATCATATTTAAAGACTAAAATGTCCTATAAATTTTTCTGTAATTTGCCTAGTTTCAGAATTAATACCAATAAAAAAAAACAAGTTTTTATTGTTACATAGTGCAAAACACATTTTTGATAGGATAGCGATGTTGTCACTATGGGACGTAGTGTAAGTATCCTTATTGATAGATGTCAAAAAGTGACAAGTAACACTTTGTAAAAACTAGGTTTTAAGGTAAAAAAAAGTAAAAGTCCGTTTTAAGTTATAAGTTTACCAATAATATTTACTTTTTATGTACATTTAAAAAATCGAAAAAAAAAGAAATAATTTTTTTTTGCGAATTTGACCTAAACTTAATTACATTTTTTCCTTCTTTTGGCCTCAGAAAAGCGTGGTTAAAATCTTTCGGTTTCGTCGTGAACACCTTGTATATACCCTTTACCTCGTAAATGACTCTTAAGGGGCCTACTGATTATCAGTCCGCCGGACGATATCAGCTGTCAGTTACAGCAAACATTGTATAGTTCCGAACAACTGACAGGCCAATATCGTCCGGCGGACTGGTAATCAGTGAGCCCCTTTAGACTGGGACAGTCTCACCTTGTGCCAACCACAACATCAGGCGCGGGCACGTCCACTACAGGTCCAGTGCCGGTATTACGCGACGCCCACGGGTCTCACGGGTCCCTTAGGTTGCAACCAGGGAAGCCTAAGCCTCGGGCTGTCCTTACCTCGTGTCCACCACCACATCAGGCTCGGGCACATCGACCACATGTCCGGTGTCCCCCTCGCGCGGCCCCCACGGGTCCCACGGGTCCTTCTCCGCCGAGTCGCGCGCCCAGCGGTCACCGTCCGCGGTGCGGGGGGTGAGGGGGGTGCGGGGGGTGCGGGGGGTGAGGGGGGTGCGGGGGGCGGAGGGGTGGCGCGAGGGCGGCCACGAGCGGTTCTCTTCCAACGTTTTGCCTCGTATCTCGCTCAGCATCTATAGGTAGGTACAATACAATACAATAGTACATTTCGATGCTAGTGCGGAAAGTATGTCATTACGCCACGAGTACCGATATATCTTGCCACGAGCCGTAGGCGAGTGGCAAGACTCGGGACGAGTGAAGAATGACATTTCCGCACGTGTATCGAACGACGTTTTTTAATACAGTTGCGAAAAAATAAGAAAAGCAACAAGTAAGGAATGGAATTCGAAACTTTTATATTATTAATTCTGTGACATCATTGACATTGACATTATGAAGGAGTGTTTTTCTAGCGTTTATTCGACTAGAATAGATTTTGTTATTATTATTAAACCCACTTCAATGAAAGTTTTTTTTTCAAATGCATGTTCTATAAGAAACAATTGTAAATATTAAAACATTGTACTTCTATTACCTAAATATCGTTATTTATGATTATTTGTGTATCGTATATTTATAACAACAATATCGAATGTTGCCTTTGGAAACTTAAAACATTCTTGCAGTAAGAAAATACGCCTCTTCTTTGACAGGCGTTCCGTTCCATTCAGACAACTTATTAAGAACGGTTTTCAACATTAAAAAATAAACGTGCTATATATAATACTTATAATGATGAAGAGGTAAGTAATAAAATATGAAATATGCTATTTTTCGTATTCTTACATTAACAGTAGGTTTTTATGTTGATTACGACGTTTAAATGAAACTAATATTAACACTCATCAATAAGTAGTCATGAATTGGAACAAGTAAAAATTTAAAAAAAATGGAAAAGTAAAAAGCACTAGTTCGCGAAAACCAACTTTCCGCACGCTAAACAGCCACGAAAACTTTTTGAGCAACTGTATTAAAAATACTCTTTATTGCATATCTTAATAAAAAAAAAACAATACAAAAGAAAACAGAAACAAAAGCAGAGGTAAACAACACGCGGTCTTATCCCTAAAAAGCGATCTCTTCCAGACAACCTTCGGGTAATTAATAAATTTACATATGTCAGGTGTGTAGGTAATAATGAAATCAAATCAAATAGGTATTATTTAATGAATGCTCAGGCAACTAAGGCCCGTACGCGTGTCCTGTTCGTGTATGCCGCAGTGTTACCTGCGCCCTGCTCCTCCCCCCGCGCCGCTCCTCGGCGACCTTCTTGAACTCGTACACGGACGCGTGCCGCGCGATGGCCTCCGAGCGCGCCCTGTTGCTGTCCCTGTTGTCCTTGTCCCTGTTGTCCTTGTCCCTGTTGTCCTTGTCCCTGCGTGTGGCGTCGATAATGAGTTTAGTGTCTATTGGTGTCCTGTCAATGGTTCAAGTCAAAAAGGTGTTACTAGTTAGCAGTTTAGAGTTAGACCAAGAAAAGTCTGCTACGATTTTGATAGCATACGCAGTGCAAGTATTATCAAAGAGGATATAATAAGATAGAGCGGTACTGTCATAGTAAATTTTGTAACCACAGTAAATTCACTGCCATCTATCGACACACTTTAAAACTAAAAATGAAGATTTATAAAAATACGATAAAATGTATTTAAATATGGATAAATGATTTTTTTTATTTGCATTAATTATTTTTACGATTTTGACCCATGTTCTTTCACTGATATGCGTTAAAATTGTTAAATAACAAACGAAACCGTCAACGCCATCTATACGACAGTAGGCAGTACGCTAGTGGCGCCCTCTGATCGAGAATCAATTTTTCTTGATTTTCGAGGCACGTTTTTTCCTTAGACTGTATCCATCTATTACGGAGTTATATCTATCTTTGGTATTATTTATACGTCATAATTTCATAGAAGTATGATGTTTAAAATAAATAAATCGTTGCAGACTTTTCTTGGTCTAACTCAATAACTTTTCTTTTATATCTAAGCATTACGATATTTATGATAAATGTATTTACATAATAAAATTAACACCCCTGTCGTCTCTGTTCCCCCGCGTGTCCTTGTCCCTCGCCGTGTCCGTGTGTGTGAGATGTATCTCGACGCTATCGGGGCGCGCGGTGTGCACGTAAAACTCTCGCTCGCTCGAGGGCCACGGGCGGTGCGGCTGTATTATTTAAAATATTACTTTTATACTAACTTATGTCAAAATATTTTCTATATTTAACTTACCTTAAAATGCAAAAAGAAAGTAAAAAAAATTTGTCTAACCTACATTGCGTTAATGAAGGGTTAAACACCTAATTAAATTATTGCTAGAATTCTAGTACCTATTCATATTAGTTTAGTAGTGCAACGCAGTGCTTACCTTTTCGCGTGTGTCTGGCTCTCGCTCGGATTCTCGCCCGGCGGCGCGCAGCTTCGCGTCGGTGTGGTTCAAGCCTATACGCAACACCACAAATTAGCATAATTTAGATAATGGAATATAAGTACAAGTACTTTCTACTGTAGCCACATTAAGCAAGATGGCTTGGTGGGGTAAACGTGCAGTAGTGTAAGGGCGGTTACAGACTAGCGTTTTTTTCTGCGCTTGTACGACCGTCTCGGCGTTACGCGCTTACACGCGCACTATATTTCCCTACATTTGGTATATACGCGCCAACACGTGCTTCCAAAAACGAGCTTATAATAGGCGCGTATAAAACGCTAGTCTGAAACCACCCTGAGTGTCGCTAAAATAAGTATGAAGTGCTTCAGGTTTTATCCTGTTAGGTATACAGAATGTAAACATTGTAAAGTCAGCGCCGATAGCGACGAGGTCTCCGCTGTCGTCGCCCAGCAGCAGCGCAAGGCGGGACAGCTATATACGTACCATGTCACTCACTCACCACCAATAGCCACTTGGTCTCCGCTGTCGACGCCGAGCAGCTGCGAGTGAGGAGTCTCCTTTCGTGTAAGAGCGGGACAGATAGATACACGTACGTATGCGCAGCGCTGTCTCACTCACTCACCACCAATAGCCACTTGGTCTCCGCTGTCGTCGTCGAGCAGCAGGGAGTGAGGAGTCTCCTAATATCGTGTAAGAGCGGGACAGATACGCGTACGTATGCGCAGCGCTGTCTCACTCACTCACCACCAATAGCCACTTGGTCTCCGCTGTCGTCGTCGAGCAGCAGGGAATGCTCGAGGCGCTCTCGCGCGCGCTTTGGAAGCCGTTTCTTGTGGTGCCGCTTCTTTGGCTGCAGACCACAATAAAATAATTTAAATAAGTGAAAGTGACGTCACAAAGTTTGTGACTCCCCCCTCCCCCTTGTCATAACATGTCACATTTTAGTAGTAACTCACCTTGGCGAACTCTGTAGTTGGCACAGCCACGTCGTCGTCCTGGTGGGCGTGGTGCGTGCTCAGCGGCGCGGGCGCGGGGGGAGCGCTCGTCCACGGCTTCTACAATATTCAATACAATCTCCATTTACACAAATGTTACGTAGTCAAATCCGAATGAAGGGGGGCGGGGGCATTATGGGGCAATGCCCTACCTTAAATTCAACTCTGGCTACGACTTCCGGTTCGAACGCCATCTTGATAGTAGCCTCGTGATTAATTCCTTTGTTTTTTGCTCATTAATATTGTTTAAAGTGTAATATCGATAGCTTTAATATACAATAATCTAATGTGGTAGTGTGCAGTGAATGGAGAATTAATCTCAAAGCGTGTTTAACCACCATTTTGGAGTCAACGGCCGGTAGTCCACGTGCTTCTCGTAAAATCCAGCTATCGGTTTTACGAGACAACTACAACAACCACCGAACAGCGTCGTGCTCTAAGAGCATTTATTTTGTTCCTACCCTTTTACGTGACATTGGCTACGGGCAACACCGCCCTCAAGTCCATCAAGAAAAAGAAAGAACTCTGGCTACGGCCCTGAGGCCTAGTTTCCCGTCTATGTTGGAAGGTCAGGACTCAGAATGCCCAGCCATGATGACAATCGTACATCGACAAACTCCACACGAAAAGAAAAAAAAATGTATCGGGATGACAGATACTACGAAAAATGTATCGGGATGACAGATATGTACTACGAAAAATGGATCGGGATGACAGATACTACGAAAAATGGATCGGGATGACAGATACTACGAAAAATGTATCGGGATGACATATAGGTACTACGAAAAATGGATCGGGATGACAGATACTACGAAAAATGGATCGGGATGACAGATACTACGAAAAATGTATCGGGATGACAGATACTACGAAAAATCATGACTATTTAAGTAGAATGGTAAATCTTTGACATTCTAATTATTATTCTAGTCTATATTATTCTGAATCTGACATATTAATTATTATTATTGTATTCATTATTGAAATTTATTGGATTTTGATTTTATTGTTGAAGTTTTGTTTTTATTTTTAATGTATTTACTAACACATAGCTATAACGATGGTACTAACAATATTGTATGGAATCTTGAATGTTCTGAAATAAAGTTTTTTTTTTATAAGTTTAGATTGGCGTTTGGTATCTTGGCTTAGGCCTCCGTGTGATACGTACTATGGTGCCTTCCGGCGACCCTTCGTCGGGCGCTGTTGAGGTTTGTCTGCGTTCCTGGTTCCGCAGGTGGTCCTTGAGGTCGGTGACCTTGTTCTTCTCGAACACGCGCCCGTTGTTTATCACCTGAGGAAATAAGGAGGATTATTGTTTGTATTAAGTTAGCTCCAGGGGGGGGACAGTCCCTTAGAGAGCCATTTATTCGAAAAAATAGCGTCATCTTTATTACTTAACTCGGAACTGGTTTTTTTATGTGGCATCCCCGCACCCATGTTGGCAACACTGTATCTGTTATTGACTTAAAAGTAAAACAATTTTGTTTCGTGCTCCTCTTTTTATATTTCAGCCATTTAAAATATTTTATTTCTATTACATTTGGGTCAATTTTTGAGTGGGCATTTTTTGCAAATTGAATGTGGGATAACACAATTGCTTATCAGCGTCCTTATGCTTGGCTAAGTTTACAATGCCGCATTGTTGTGCATTTGGATGTTCGAAGAAAGGTAAATTATTTTGTCTAGAATTACTACTACTAGACATTTTCTGTTGTTGAAATGTTGATATACTGCGATTCGAGATGTTAAAATGGTCACGCAGATGTTACACCAATTGAATTTATTTAAAAAAATAACTTATTTCAGGTGCGGTGCTGCACGTTTTTCCAAATCCAAACAAACACCCTGATCGATTTAAAGTTTGGGTTCAGCTTATTGGGGGCAAGTTGCGCACCCCATCAGCTTATGAATTTTATAAAAAAAAGAGGATTTGCGATCTTCATTTTACCGAAGAACATAGGAATCGCTTTAAGCGATTAAATGCTATAGCAGTACCGACCCTATGTCTACTTGGTAAGTTTCTATTATGTATAACGTAAAAACACAATAATAACATTTTATAACCGCCACAGTATGCCTGACTGACTGTTTTCAAGCCTAAATCACTATACTGATTGTGCTAAAGTTGTACCAAAAAATAGCAGTTAAATTTAATAAATCTAATAATAATAAATAAATAATATAGGACATTATTAAGCGAGGTTTAGACTAGCAAGAACTTGCATGCAATTTACGTTACATTGCTGCCTACTAAGGTAAACTTCATTCAAAATGTTTATCAGATACCGCAATGTATTGAAAATTGCATGCAAGTTCTTGCTAGTCTAAACCTCACTTTACACAAATAATCCAAGTCCCGCAGTAAGCTCTATAAGGCTTGCGTTGTGGGCACTAGACGACGATATATATAACATATAAACTTTTATATAAATACTTAAATACATATAAAACACCCATGACTCAGCAACAAATGTCCCAGCTCATCACACGAAAGAATGCCGTTACCTACCGGTTTAGAACCCGGGACGGGACCATCGGCTTCATAGGTAGGGTCACTACCTACTAGGCCAGACAGGTCGTCAAAAGTGAATGCGAATGACATTAAAATTTAGAACTGAACTTATGCAACAATTTTGCATATTATATGCCTTGTGTAAAGTCAGCAATGCCATTGCAGGGGGGGGGGTCACTTTTTTCTGCAGATGACTCTACCAGCGCGAGCTACGCGCTACGAGCATAGCCAACAACATGAGAATCCACCACAACATCCACCTTTCAAGATGTTGCTCCTGTAACTGACATTCAGCCCACCTTTCATTCTGCTGCTTCTGCGCCAGGTAATTCACGATCCTTCCGCCATAGGTATCCTTTTTTTAGGGTTCCGTACCCAAAGGGTATTACTAAGACTCCGCTGTCCGTCTGTCCGTCCGTCTGTCCGTCTGTCTGTCTATCACCAGGCTGTATCTCATGAACCGTGATAGCTAGACAGTTGAAATTTTCACAGATGATGTATTTCTGTTGCCGCTATAACAACAAATACTAAAAACAGAATAATATAAATATTTAAATGGGGCTCCCATACAACAAACGTGATTTTTTTGCTGTTTTTTTCCGTAATGGTATGGAACCCTTCGTGCGCGAGTCCGACTCGCACTTGGCCGGTTTTATTTACGTGAACTTAGAAGTTTGATTTTGTCCCAGCTTCAAGGGACTGTAGACCTGAGTTATACTTAGGTATATAGTTTTGATTTCTACTCTATACCTCCACGACTTCTCGAGATAAAGGATCTTTAGCGACGTGACAGCGGACGTACAGAGTCGCACCCTAAAAGGCACAATATTTATCAAATTAGCCCCCAAATATGTGGGTAGTGACTGTTTATGTCATTGCGATTACCTATATAAATAAGTTTTTGCGAAAAAATAGTTTGGTATGTACAACTTTTTATTGCTGACTGTAGGTAGGTACTTTTCTTTACACGTGCCGTGCAAATATACTCTTCGAGACAATGCTAACAATCCGAAACACAATTAGTTTGCGTTGGTTTATCACAGAGTTCTCAAGACCAAGTCCTGTCTCCGTCATCAGATCAGCTCCACGTCATCATAATATTGGATTGTCATCCGATTTACATGTGTATGCAAAATTTCAGCTCAATCGGAAGTCGAGTAAAGTTCAAAGTGTTTTTATTTAATAGTAGTAGTGTTTGGTAGTAGTGTTTTTATGTAATAGTAGTGGGTCAAATTTGCTTTAACATCCAAGATTTGACCCACGCTAACTAACATTCAGTTCATACCTACCTCCTAACAGTCAAGTTAAATAAAAGCTTGTAAAAAGTGCAAAACGAATGTATCTAATTATCAAAGCTGCTCAAAAATGTCATGAGAATCGATTGAGAAATGACAAACGGCGTACATACGAAAGCATATTTACCTACCTAAGCTGAAAAGGAGATGTTTCGCTTGCTTTCGCTCACTCAGTCATCACTTCACCAGTGTCTGGGCTTATTATTATAATTATTAATTATAGCAATATAGGTATACTGTTAACGGTACTTTCGAATCGTAATTTCGGTTAGCTCGGGATTTGGTACCTGCGTCCCAAACCTACCTACGTACCTATTTTTCCACCCGTTAAATATACTTTTAATTATTTTTTTAATACGTCGGTGGCAAACAAGCGTGCGGCCCGCCTGATTGTAAGCAGTCACCGTAGCCTATGGATGCCTGCAACTCCAGAGGTGTTACTGTTATAGTTATACGTGCACGTTGCCGACCCTAAAACTACGCACCCTCGTTGAACTCTAAATAAATGATATAAATATATTTAACATAAATTTTGTATGTAAACATATGTTTAATACGCTTTTTCAGACACATCATGCGCCCAACATAAGTACTTCTCTTGGGATTCACAATCAACCTACCTTTCATTTCGCTACTTCTGCCCCAGGGTGGCCCCAGGTAAATAACAATCCTTGCACTCACATACTAACTGTGCGTCACGTAATTACGTACATGTGTGTGTGTGTGTGTGTTTTTTTTATTTTATTTAATCGACAGATGTCCAACACCTAGCACTACCTAGCTCGCGCTATACGCTCAAATTTGATATAATAATACATAATGTATTAATACGAAATGATACAAATAGGTAAAGCATGGCTTGGCCCAACTTATTTTTAGGACTTTACTAAGACTCCTCTGTCCGTCTGTTCGTCTGTCTGTCACCAGTCTATATCTCATGAACCGTGAGTGCTTAGACATTAGAAATTTTCACAAATGATATATTTCTGTTGCCGCTTTATCATCAAATACTAAAAACAGAATAAAATAAATATTTAAGTGGGGCTCCTATTCAACAAACGCGATTTTTTTGCCGTTTTTTTGCATAATGGTACGGAACCCTTCGTGCGCGAGCCCGACTTGCACTTGGCCAGTTTTTTTATGTATGTTCGCCGATAACTCCGACACCCGTGATCCGATTTGACTGATTTGAGTAATTATTTTTTAGTTTGAAAGGAGGTCCTCAATTTTTAGGATTACGTACCCAAAGGGTAAAAACGGGACCCTATTACTAAGACTCTGTCTGCTGTCTATCTGTCTGTCTGTCTGTCTATCTGTCTGTCCGTCTGTCACCAGGCTGTATCTCACGAACCGTGATAGCTAGACAGTTGAAATTTTCACAGATGATGTATTTCTGTTGCCGCTATAATAACAAATACTCCGCCGTGATTCGCGCATGAGTGTGGAGGGCCCACTCGAAACAGAATAAAATAAATATTTAAGTGGGGCTCCCATACAACAAACGTGATTTTTTTGCGTAATGGTACGGAACTCTTCGTGCGCGAGCCCGACTCGCACTTGGCCGATTTTTAAAGGTACATTACATGTATAGTGAGTTGGGTGTTTTCTTAAGCAACTCGAACATTTTCTCTCGAAAACCATCAATTTGATGAAGTGAATCTGATGATGATGATTTTTTGATAATAATGTTATTTTATAATATGCAGTATATTCAGCGATTACTCCGACACCTTCCTGTGCACTGTGGTTCGATTTGAACAATTTTTTTTTTTAATTTGAAAGACGTTACCTCCATAGTGGTCGCATAATATATTTTTCCCCTCACTAGCTCGGAAAGCCGCCTTTTATCCTTTAAAACAAGCGGGGAAAAACGCATTTTATCCACTAGTGGGGAAAGTAATTTGACCTTGGATGGAGCGTGTTTAAGTAGCTTTTGACAGATAACAAAACGTAAAACGATCATAATAATGGTTCGTTCGATATTAATTATCATTAAATAAATGGTTTGAGAATTTAATATACAATACCAAATTTTGCTTTATTTCATGATTTTAAGTCATAAACCTTAAATTCCATAAGAAACATTTGTTTTTTTTTTTAAATGATGTTGAATGTTGTGATGTTTACTTTAGTTTAGTTTAGAATAGTAAAATTTAATATAGATTAGAATGTATAAATTAGATTAATATAATAATTATTCTTAATGTAATGGGTTGATACCTAAATAAATAACATTTTTTTTTATGTAATTCTGAACGCACAAGTTGAGTCGATGCAATTTCAAAACGCATCGTCAGAAATATCAACATTGTCAACAAAAATTTTCTCACCGACTCCGACACGTAAAATTACATAACTTCCAGTTTTCTGTTATAATATCGTATTATCGTAAAAAAAATGAGTGATTCGAGTGAGGAAGATGATCTAACCTGTGGATGTTGCACTTTCCTCGCTATAGTGAGGGGAAAAGTTTTGTGTTACACACGGGTGCAAATTTATTTTACTTCTCGTGTTGAAACACTCGCTACACTCAGAATTCTATTTTAGAACCACTCGCTTCGCTCGTGGTTCAACTATGGAATCCTTTCGCTTGCTCGTGTTTCAATTCGACACTCGCGGGTAAAATACAACTTTGCACCCTTGTATAACAAATAACTATTTTGGATCTGATGATAGTAATGTTGGAATACATATATGTTATCCATGAGGAATTGAGGGAACTCCTTGATTTTTAGGGTTCCGTACCAAAAGGGTAAAAACGGGACCCTATTACTAAGACTCCGCTGTCCGTCTGTCTGTCACCAGGCTGTATCTCATCAACCGTGATAGCTAGACAGTTGAAATTTTCACAGATGATAGATGATGTTCGCTATAACAACCAATACTAATAAGTACGGAACCCTCGGTGGGCGAGTCCGACTTGCACTTGTCCAGTTTTTTTAAGGCACGTATATGGTGATTTCGGTGTCTTATAAAGTAACTCAAGCATTTAATCCGGAAAACTACTAATGTTAGGGGGTGGACCTGGTGATGTAGACCACGGACTATATAGTGGAACTTTTCTATTATTGTGTATATTATGATTGAGTGTATTATGATTTACAATGTAGGTAGTACTGGAAATGACTAAAGAAACTAAGAGGTGAGGGGTAGGTGTGAGAAGTGAAGACTGAAGACGGTAGAGGGTGTTTTGAGGTTGGGGCTTGACGATTCATGATCCGAGAGGCTAGGCAGTTGAGAGGTGGCTTATAAACGTGAAAATATTTCTGTCTGACTCTTTATCATTTTCACGGCTAAACAACTGAACCGATTCAACTGATTTAGGTGAAATTCTGCATGAAGCTAAAAAGTTTAAGCCCTGCAGGTAGTCCTTGATTTGTTTTATATTTTTAATTTATCTGGTAGAGGGACGGCAATATAATTTAGTCTCAATCCTACGCTTGCGTGCTATGGACAGTTAAAAATAATATACGCAGGCAATACATAAACGCATTGGATTTATACTGACGTACTGTGTTAGTTACTAGGTACCTACAGAAAGCAGGTTCATTGCATGATTATGATTTCTAATTGTTATATATTTGCTGTGACTTATTTTTCAAGAGTGTTTTTAATAAAAAGACACTTCAAAATCGCTTACCTTCTTTCTAAATTTTCTAATGTAAAAAATACGAAGTAGGTACATATAGTTTAGAATTATGAATGACACCTCTAAGTCTACTGAAAAGTTTGACCCTTTATGTCATAAGTCGTAGCATTACGTTGGAGTTTTCTTTTTTATAAATATAAGCTTTATAATACTTTCAGGCACCAGGCACTGCCAGCGCCCAACATTTGCTCCTAGAATTGACTATCAGCACATCTTTCATTCTGCTGCTTCTATGCCAGGTATTTGATGGTTTCTATTATGTCAAATGAAGTGATATATGATTGAAGAGCATGAGTAGTAGTAGTCAACTACATACAGAGGAAGCTTTTATTTTGTAGTTTCGCCATGTCCGTCTACATGCCTGTCTGTTTGTCTGTCCGTCCGTAGCTTTGTTACATGATCGAAAGGCATCCGATTCGCACATCGCTCCGGTATTTTAGCGATAAAACGCTATGCGCGTATTATAGCGACATTCCGCTTGCACGTCGGAATCGGACGCAGTGTGCCATGTGCCTTAGTACTAGAAAGCTGCAATTTGATATGGATATATAAAAAACAATGATGCCGACAAATGGTAGAATAAAGACTAGAAATAGTTATTTGTACCGTACCGTACCGTACCGTACCGTACCGTAGTATGAAGTTCATGGCCTTCACTAAATTAAAAAGCTACATTGTTTCACTCCCTGGAGTGAGGAAAGTCGCACTTTCCTCACTCCAGGGAGTAAAGAAAGTAGGCTTGTTCGAGCTGCTGAGGTGAAAAAATATTTTACAGTACATATGGTGCTACTTTCTCGCACTAGTGCGTAAAGAGCACTTTTCGTCCATATGTCGAAAGTTTAAAGGGCCATATGTACTGTAAAACGTTGTACGATACACGTGCGAAAAGGTAATTCGCAACTCGTGTCGATTTAAAACACTCCCTGCGGTCGTGTTTTAATTTATCGCCACTCGTTTCGAATTTTCTCTTTTCCGCACTTGTATCGTAAATAACTATTTTAGCGTACCTCCCCCACACGTATTTTTTTCGCTTCAACCCTATGTTAACCTGTACAACATCCAACGTGTTATTGGACTTATTGGATAGGTCTTCTCTTGGACAGAATGGTAACTACGGAGCCCTACACTGAGCATGGCTCAACCTGCTCTTGACCGGTTTTTATTACAAGCTTTTATTTTTCTAGCAATATTTGTATGTACGTATATATTGTACGCATGTTCGGGTCAAATCTTACAAGCCTAGACCAACTTCTCATTATTAGGTTGAGCTAAAAGTTCACTTACTTATAATGTAAGTCGGGTGACAATACAGTACATATTATGGTTCCATCGAGCTTATCTGATGATGGACATAGGAAGTGGCCATAAGAACTCTGCGATAAAACAACACAACCTAATTGAGTCTCGGTGAGTTTCGTAAATCGCCAGTGTGATATAGGGCTCTTAGCGATAAAAAGCTGTATTGTCTTTTCTGTATTTTGATTCTGGATCAAAAAGGGAATCAATTACCATTAATTAATTTTTTTATTAAAATACATGTGAGAAACATGAATACTAAATATTTTTCTAAGGTCTCGATAGTTATGAAATAGTGGTGAAATTGTTAGGTCTCCTATTTTCGGAAGTACTTACCTAAACAATGATTATGTAGATTTATTTGTATTGTTTTCTTCTAGTTACGCCCGCTATACAACAGTCTGAGGTGCCTACCATCATCAACAACATATGTACTGCAGATTCTTCTGTATTTGCAGAACATAATTATAGTGTGATGAGTCGTTCGAAAAGAAAGACATTAGATGAAGGTAAATATTTATAACGTCACCAATTATTATAACAAGATATAAATAACATTTAGTTATATTTAGTTACATTTAGTTTTGACATTTAGTTATATTTTGTTTTACAAAAAGGTGTGGATTAGTATTCCTGGTGTGTGATTATAATGCCACCACCTCTGCATTGTGCGCTGCTGCGCCAAATTCCTTTTCGGCATAACCTCTTTTTGACCGAAGCGTAGCGAAGGTCTACGGTTTGACTCGCACATTTTGCTTTTGTATGTCCGGATGTTCTCCTCTACAGGTCGCAATTCTCAACCGATTCTCGTGAAATTTTGTGACCAAATTCTATGACTAAATAGAATTTTTTTGTCGATCCGGTTTTTGGAAATTTTTCAAAATGGCGGAGTCGTGATAGCTCCCGCCTACACAAACAGTCGTATCGATATCATAACAGTATCTTCTTTTTGAGATATGCTTACAGATTAAATGTCGAATAATGCAGAAAGTTTGTATGGCTGGTTTGGGGGGTATTTAGATATTTAGTTTTTACTCGAGAAAGAGTAGCTGAATTTCGTCAACTTAGGTAAGCACTATCATGGCGTGTTTTGCAAACATTCGCTTTTTTCGTTTGCACCGGGTGGTCCCTGGTTCGATCCCCAGTAAATTGTATGCTGCTATATAGTTTTTTGTATTTTGTTTTTTACACTTAAATTTCATATCGTTTTTTTTTAATTTGTTTTTTATTTTTCTATTTTGAAACTGATCAAGCGCGGGCTAAGCGTATTCGTTTAATTTTTACAAGCTTGTATTTAACTATTTTAACTAGCCGTAAATAATATGTTTTATTTTTGTTATTTTAATTTTCTACAGTATTCTGAACGGCAGAGCCATACATTAAGTTAGCTTTAAGGGGTTCTCCTTATACCGAATTTCATACAATTTTATTTACTGTTTTTCTTTTAAAATACGTAGATTTCTTGCACCATAAACTTTGAGGTTTACGTTGTATAGATTCGTTTGTCTTAGCGGGTTTATGGAGCCAATTATTCAATAATATTATTCAAAAATTCAATAAAAAATTGAGAAAATTTGACTCAACGCCTGTCTGTGTGAGTGACCTTTACACTATCCATGTCAAACAAGATGGTGAAGTTATTTAATAATAACTAACAAAGATGTCATTTTAACACAGGTGACCTAACTAAGTAGTACCTAATTTGCTCGATAGGTGGTGACATCGTGAGGTCGAAATGGGCCGATTTTTAGGGTTCCGTATCCAAAGGGTAAAAACGGGACCCTATTAATAAGACTCCTCTGTCCGTCTGTCTATCACCAGGCTGTATCTAATGAACCGTGATAGCTAGATAGTTGAAATTTTCACAAATGATGTATTTCTGTTGCCGCTATAACAACAAATACTAAAACGTACGGAACCCTCGGTGGGCGAGTCCGACCCGCACTTCGACCGACACGACCTTCAACATATCTCCATCTATATATATATCTAAGCATTTCAATACTTTTAGAAATTCAAAAATCAGACAGGTATACAGGTTGGTTTGGGTCAGTGAGGGCAGCAACCAGATCCCGTGCTGCTACGCGAAAATGGTCTTAGAAAACCTTCCCTCAATTTCAAGTTAACAAATTAATGAAGATTGGGGTTTACCGATTTTAGAAAAAACATAGGTACCTACAGGATGCGAGAAAAAGGTCATTTTTGACAAACTTTTCTTTGACGTGAAACGTACGAGTAAGGTGCACGTCTTTAAAAACCCGTAGAGGGGCTCGGAACGAAAACCGATTTTAACGAAAAAGTGTTATGGCGCGATGGCGGTATATTATATATGGTTTCGATATCAGTGTATCAACAAAAGTAGCTATTACCCGGAACTGCATGTGCTGCTGACATAGTTGGCGCTGATTCTGCGCTAGAAACGACGCATTCGGAGCTAAAATGACCCCTATTTGCAGTGTTAATAGTTACTCATCAGTCCATTAACCGATTTAGATACAATTGAGTTCATTTGATAGAACTTTATGAAATATTATAAAAATAAAATACGCGGTATTATAAAAAGCTGGAGAAGAGTTAAAATGTTGCAATTTTACAGGAATTTCACGACTGTGTTTGTTTGAGGCCACCGTGAGCGAATATTAAGGCATAAAAAGCTCAAATGCGCATACAGGGCGCCTGCTTTACGCTATGAGGTCCCTAAGCAGCGGCCCTATGCGGTCTTCGCAATAACTTCCACGCCACGTTTCACATCAACCACTGCGGCTGTATCCCTGATACAGCCTATCCCCATGGTTTTTTGATGCCAATCGATCCCATTCCTATCCGCGATCAAAAGCTTGTATGGGACCAAAAAAACTTCCGCCTAAATAATCCACAAGTCGAGGATTTTTTTTCCATACAGTTTGTATGAAAATGAAAACTTTTATTTTTCACATGTCATTTTTTATGCCAATCGATTCCATTCCTATCCAGTATCAATAGTTTCATAGGGTTCAACTAATGGTAATGTACCTACTAAAATTATTATTTTTAATATTTGCAAAACTTACATCAAAATCAAAGTGATTTGTTAAGATTTAGTTAGTGGAAACTATTTTCTCCCGAAATGGAAATTGTATGAAAAAAGTACCTATTGTCTGTATAGCTATTCTACCCTTTTAAACGTAACAGGACTGATTGGCGAGATAGAAAAATATGAATAAAATTTCATGTTTTCTCCATAGTAAATGTAAACTTTTGTTACCTACTCAAAAATGTGACTCACACGCCAACAGTACTAAGCTATCAATAGAAGCGTTTTTGTAGTTGTCGGTAGAAGAATTCGCGACACTCAATTGATAATAAGAATAACATACGGTTAACACGACAAAGAACGAAAAAAAAAATTGGCACCGTCAGGGTTTGAACCATGTAATCTGTTTTTTTTTTTTTTCAAAACAGAGGTTACGAATGCCACGAGCACACGACAATTAATATCTGAAAATATCAGTGCCTTGTCAAAGTCTCAAACAAGAATTTAAATTTAATTTCTAATCTTTTTTAACAATAAACATTCCATCCGCTGCGCCCTCTAGGTTACTCTGTTACTTTACATTACGAATCTACTGACATTTGACACAGTACGTACGTGGACTGTTTAGATTAGCTACCCAAAATTTTTGTTCCCCAATAGCTTATGTTCCATTCGCGTTTTTCCCCATTCTGCTTTTTAACCAGCGTTATTTTTTTCAGTAGTTAATTTAATATGAAGGAAAGCAGTACAACAGAGGAGACAACCCACGATCGTGCGATGTGGCGCAGGATTACTAGGAGGGCTGACCCCAAATAAACTGGGATAATAGCCAGGACAAAGAAGAAGAAGAAGAAGAAGAGTTAACACGCGTATGTCCCAATCGCTTTTTTCCCCAAAGAGTAATGTTTTCACGATAGTCACACTAAGTCACATAGATAGGTAGGTTAGGTTCGTTAGGTAGCTTCAGATGCCCGAAGGGCAAACCGCCCAGAAATAGGAGCCCCGCGTAGCGGGGCTCCGTCGCCTCAGGGGCCTCAGGGTATAAAGGCATGTTCTCGAAAATATTACTCTTTGGGGAAAAAAGCGACTGGGACATACGCGTGTGATTAAATTAACTACTAAAAAAATAAACGCCTGGTTGAAAAGCAGAATGGGGAAAAACGCGAATCGAACTAAAGCTATTGGGAAACAAAAATTTTGGGTAATTAATCTATACAGTCCGTGCGTGAATGCAAGATATTGCTATATTTTGCTGTCTTTCTTTACACATTTTTGATGAAGTGTGACAGTCTGCTGTTGAGTGCAAATATTACAAATATTATTATATTTTAGACGTCATATTTTTGTTGCATGCGTAAATATCAACACGTCTTAGAAAATGCTTAGAAAATGATAGAAACGTTTTGGAAACGATGGTGATAATTCGCAAATTGTGCACAATCACGTCATCTTTTGGTGGTTAGTCGGCAGGACAGCCCTAGACACACATCCATCTTATCTTAAGCTATGCTCGCGAGGTCTACAGCTCACAGAGCAACTAGTACATAAAAACTCGAAGGTACTACTACTAGGACTACTGGCCAACGAGACAGGACAATATTGAATAGCAATTGTAGCCCGCTAAAGTTGATATACTTATATTATCGCTCCGGCCGCATACCGCAAGAATATTGAACAACCGCTCAAGAAGATTAAGTTTTGGAATGATAGACGAGGATACAGTTTTACAATGGGGCGTTTATATAGCCTACTAGCGATTTTCGTCTGTAGCCTTACTTAGGGAATGCTTAACCCTGTATGCTAGTTGCGTGTGAGCGTGTGCTCCCGTTAGTGGCATTGTTTCTGCCCGTATGTGTTCCACATCAGTAGTTGACGTCGGACTTTGACTATCATTTCTGACTTTTGTCTTTTGCAATGGATCTCATCCCATCCTAAAAACAAACCTGATCGATTGATACCATAAATAAAAATTTGACATCTTAGCCTATTGTAGAAATAAAAATACAGTTGATGATAAAAAGTTGTATCAACAATAAATTTGGTGACATAAAAAACTTAAATTTATAGTGACAGACTAAAACCAAAATTTATTAAAAATTATACGTATAATATTATAATTTTGTTTTCTTTCAGGTTCGAACAAACGTGAGGTGCAGCTTAAGGTAAAACAACTTCAAATGGAAGATAACCGTTTGCCCAAAAGGGGACTTTCATACAAGCACTGCCGCGTTCCAGACAGTATGACATTGTGCAGCACATCACAGCAGAGCTCAGCTTTTAGTGAAAATGCAATAACAATCAACGAAGCACCCTAAAGGACGACGCTATTCACTAAAAGAAAAAAATTATGCCATTCTCGCTTTACAAATAGAGTCCGAAGTGCTAATACAGGCTGTTGTGTGAATATTTTTCACTTCCACCTGGCAAAGCGATGAAAAGATTATTAGGCGAAATTAAACTTACCACAGTGGCATAAACACAATTATATTCGAAGGAATTAAACACAAAATAACCAATCAGATGGCAGTCGCTTTCGTAAAAACTAGTGCCTACGCCGATTCTTAGGATTACTTGTCAAGCTGATCCCAAGCTCCCATGAGTCGTGGCAAAATGCCGGGATAACGCACGGAAGATGATGAGGAAGGACCTTTCACATCTCCAAACTTCATGCATTAACCGTAAAGACTATGCGTCTCTGTAATATGGTACAATTTTGACTTATTGGACACGTATTAGTTGTGTATTCCGTAGCATTCGTTCATAAGACTGTTAGCTTAGTCTCCTGACGCAAAACAATTACTTACATACAGGGACCGGCCCGCTATCCCTTATCGGGGTTTTATAAGGGTATTGCATAAGGCTTAACTCACCATACCCTTTGCCAGACGAAACCCTTTGTTTTGGTTTTAAAAACCCTTATATAAAGCTACCACATTTGAGTAATCGGTAGCCCAAATACCCTTACAAAACCCTTATCATCCGCTCACCAACACCTTGCATATTGCTTATAAGGGTTAGCCTTATAAAGGGCTTCCCTTTTAGCATATAAGCGTGCTAATTTAAGTCGTCTACCTTGTTCATAAAGCACACATTACTTCAAATCCGAGCGATCGTCGGCGGCGGCGGCAGCGTTCTTTGACTAGGCACGTATTTTCTTTCCTTTTCATACACTACCGTAGTACTATACTAATCCTGTCTCTTTCACGCAAAGGGAAACCTTTATAAAAAGCGCTTAAAGATAAGGGTAACCCTTATTAAGAGCTAGCCTTATTTTTGGTTAGCTTTTCGGTAAGGGTTAGTCAAAGGTAAGGGTATGAATGGGCTTGCAGTTCAAAAGGGAAAGTCTTTCAATGTGTTAGCCATGTTTAAGTGTCGCCCATTGAAAGGGTTTTATCGCGGAAAGGGTTGTCCGGTCCCTGCTTACATATTTCATATTCGCTAGGCTAGGTGCACGACGGGTGCTGCTGTCCTTATTTTGCGGGCTTCTCTACGGGAGTGAAATTATCAAACTGATGCTGCTAGAATTCATGTGGGACATTCCATAATATTATGTGTGTTCTCCCTCCACCGACTGCACTTTGCTAATAATTTCATTTTAACATGTGCCTAAGCCTTTCTCACTTCAAGGACCGCACGGAAGACCAGCGCTGGCTTTATATCTAGCATTACGCTGAGTTGGGTCCATTTCGTGATGCACACTTAACATATCAGAACCAAAACGTATTGTTACTAAAATTATAGGCAAAAAGTTGTATCTACTGATATACATACATACATACATACATACATATAATCACGCCTATTTCCCGGAGGGATAGGCAGAGACCACGGATTTCCACTTGCTACGATCCTGACATACCTCTTTCGCTTCCTTCAATTTCATAACATTCCTCATACACCTCACAATGTGTTTACATTTTGTTAGATAGATAATTCACTATTTATTACCGTTATGTTAAAATGTCATTTTGGTCGGATGTTCATATCCAAAGTTATATGGAATTCGTGTCTTTTATTTTCATCAAAATAAATATTGTTTTTTTGACATTAGGGACCTTTAATATCTCCAAATTGAATGTATTATTGACGAATCGAATTTAATTTCCTTGCTTCATTTTTATATTGTACAGACTGTATTGTAACGTTTAGTATAAATACAAGTTGGCAGATATTTATTTTGATAAAAAAAAACTAATATGTTTAATATAAATTTATGTCCATCTGTACATTTTTAATGTCTGCTTTGGCTTAGGTTATTTGATTTTCTTATAAATTGTTTCATACTAAAATGCATGGACTTTCAGCAAAAAAGAGAAAATCTGTTATAGACAAATGGTGTACTTGTAATAAATGATTTACCTACTGAAAGCTTGCTAAGCTTGAAAATGTACATAAAAATATCTTTATTTAATCGTTTTTATTTATTTATTAAATAATATCATTATCTCTAAGAGCCACGACGCTAATTGCCAGATCTCTTCTAATTGCCATGGTGTGATAGTAAGCTCCCAACGCTAATTGGTAGGCCTTCACCTGTTCTTATTAGCTTTATATTGTAAATTTTAACGAAAGCCTAGGCTCCATGGATTGTTGTGTATGTACATATAAAAAAGTCTTTATTTAATCGGTTTTTTCTTATTACATAATATCTTTCCCTCTAAGAGCCATGACGCTAATTCCCCGGTCTCTTCCAATTGCTATCGTGTGATACGTTTATTGTGGTATAAAGTATATGTTTTTTATAAACTGAAATAGATATCATACACTGAAGAAAAAGTGACCAAGTCCACCACACACACAGTAGCAATCAATTTATTGTACACAACACAGGTTTACAAAAATACTTTATCAGAAATCAGAAATATTTATTGTGTAAACTGTGTAGGTATAAGAAGTTTAACTAGGAACATTTTTTGATAAACATAAACATATAGTAATGGAAGTACAAAGGCGAATTTATCCCTATAAGGGATCTCTTCCAAATAACCTTTGAGTAGATGAGTGGGAAACTAGGCAGGTTAAGTAAAGTTATGTTTACCCATGCATGAGGTAGATATTGCCTCCTGTATTTGTATATGTTGCGATGTTTTCCTCATGTAAATGTTATATCGACATGTGTAGTAAACTTTTGGCTCCTGTATTTGTAAATGTGACGATGTTTTCTTCATGTAAATGTTATATCGACTTGTGTAATAAACTTTTGAATTTTAAATTATGAAATATCAACTATCTTTTCTTTCCAATTTATACTCACCTTATTATTTTATTTTATCCAGTATTTAACGAGCTACTTTATTATAATTTTCTTGCTTTGTATAACATTGTATTGTACTTACTTTTCCTGTATGTCTTTACAATATATATGTGCTTGCCAATATATCTTACATCAAGCAAATATTATAATAAAGTTGTTGATTAATGGGTACTAGAAAAGCAAACTCGATATAACAAATTATAGATATATGACCCTGTTTACATATTGATTAGTGTTTAGTGTGAGTTTATACATTTGTAACAAATGTATGAAGTCGTACTAAACATTAATCAATATGTAAACAGGCCCTGTAGGGATGAATATTGACGTTAATGCTTGTTGTTCAGATTTACAGATGGCGCTTCAAAATGGATACAAAAAAGTTCCACGAGAGGGCTCTCTTTCTCCTATATATTATACTACTCTTTGGTTAGCTCCTAGTGATTAGTTAATTTGCATGTTAATTTGTTTTGTAATTGCACTAACATTATTTTTATTACTATGTAAGTTACTAACACATATGGGTGTATTAGGCCTGAAATAAATGATAATTTAATTAAGAAAAAACAAAGATAAGCTGAAGCTAATGTGTTTTTTTCTTCCTGAGCTAGGACTCTCCTGTCCATCGGTGTGGGTACTCTGGCGCAAGATAAGCCAGGGCCGCCGGAAGGAGTCACGGTAGAATCTCAGGCATCCCATGGCTCCTTCAACACGGTAAGACGGGTGACGCCGGAGTGGCTTTTAGTGGGTATACCTCCTCTCCTCCTCTCTTTAGGAGAGGATGGCTGCAGGAGGGAGTCCCACATATCCTCCAATGGCTCCTTAGGCCGGGGGAATGCGTAACGCATTTTACCACTCCGTCAAAAAAAAAAGGTATAGAAAAAATGAGATTGGAGTGAGAGAGATCAATATAAAAAAGTAGATACGTCTGCGAGCGATACTCCAAATTTTATATTAAAGGAAAAAACCGGCCAAGTGCGAGTCGGACTCGCGCACCGACGGTTCCGTACATAACATTATTTTAACATTGTATTTTTTATGTGAAACGTGAGTGAAACCGCAATTTACGGTTTAAAATTTATGACGTATATAAAAAAAACTACTTACTAGATCTCGTTCAAACCAATTTTCGGTGGAAGTTTGCATGGTAATGTACATCATATAATTTTTTCAGTTTTATCATTCTCTTATTTTAGAAGTTACAGGGGGGGGGGGACACATTTTACCACTTTGGAAGTGTCTCTCGCGAAAACTATTCAGTTTAGAAAAAAATTATATTAGAAACCTCAATATCATTTTTGAAGACCTATCCATAGATACCCCACACGTATGGGTTTGATGAAAAATATTTTTGAGTTTCAGTTCCAAGTATTTCCCAAAATTTATTGTTTTTTTTTCTATTTTTGTGTGAAAATCTTAATGCGGTTCACAGAATACATCTACTTACCAAGTTTCAACAGTATTATAGTTCTTATAGTTTCAGAGAAAAGTGGCTGTGACATACGGACGGACAGACAGACAGACAGACAGACATGACGAATCTATAAGGGTTTCGTTTTTTGCCATTTGGCTACGGAACCCTAAAAATGGAAAATGTTACGCTTCCGGCAGGACTTGAACCCGCAACCTCCGCAATCTGTGCGTTGCTGCGTTGCTCTTAACCAATTGAGCTACGGAAGGCTACCAAAAGCCCCCCTAATAGTATAAAATAAATTTGAAAGAGAGATCTTACCCGTATATTCTTATCATTGAGAATGGAGACCAAGTCCCTGACGAAGCTGTTGTAGAGATCTTACCCGTATATTCTTATCATTGAGAATGGAGACCAAGTCCCTGACGAAGCTGTTGTAGAGATCTTACCCGTGTATTCTTATCATTGAGAATGGAGACCAAGTCCCTGACGAAGCTGTTGTAGAGATCTTACCCGTGTATTCTTATCTTTGAGAATGGAGACCAAGTCCCTGACGAAGCTGTTGTAGAGATCTTACCCGTATATTCTTATCATTGAGAATGGAGACGAAGTCCCTGACGAAGCTGTTGTAGAGATCTTACCCGTATATTCTTATCATTGAGAATGGAGACCAAGTCCCTGACGAAGCTGTTGTAGAGATCTTGCCCGTATATTCTTATCATTGAGAATGGAGACCAAGTCCCTGACGAAGCTGTTGTAGAGATCTTACCCGTATATTCTTATCATTGAGAATGGAGACCAAGTCCCTGACGAAGCTGTTGTAGAGATCTTACCCGTATATTTTTATCATTAAGAATGGAGACCAAGTCCCTGACGAAGCTGTTGTTGGGATACAGTCTGCGATGCTTGCAGTGTATGTCCATCTCCAGATGTTCCACGCTGCTGTTGGTCAGTGTTCGCTCCACCCTCACGATGAACTTGTTCTTGTGGACCCGCTGTATATTAATGTAGTTGTTACGGTTATTTAAATGTCATGTTATTTTTGAAAAAGATTAATAGAGTTACTTTGCACCAACTTCGACAGAACAAAGCGTGGCAGCGTCTTTATATCTAAACCTCAAAGTTCGTAGAAACATGAGGTTTATTATGAGTATTATGACAGTGCCACACTTTGTTATTGTAAAGTGCAAGCAGAGTTAACTTGGCCAGACTCTTCTAGCTTATATTCGTACTAAGTAGGTATATTATTTTTTGGAAATGTACGAAGCGTCGTTTAATAATTGAAACAAACATAATAAGACCTAGTTAGCTTTAGTCAAAACCAGTGGGTGTCATAAAGGCAAGCAAGTTAGCAAGTGATAAAGGCACAGACCTAAAATTTATGCTTTGTCATCCTAGTTCTGTGGATAAAGGCCTCTTGGTCCAGGGTGTTAACCCTATCAGCTTACTCAGTTTATAATGCCCATCGTTGAGATTGGTATCTCTTCTATGCCAGGAAATGATAATCGTATTAGACATTTCTATTTAGTAGAGAATCATTTAAGCCAAAAAATCAAAAATTAAATCTGTAGAGATCTATCAAATTTCGTAGAGAAAGATACCCATTCTTGTGATAAAACCAAACGCCGTGCCTTCGTGTGCCAAAAGCACAAACGTTAATGTGACAAAAACTAGCAAAACTACTTACCTGTACGTATTGACACATACACATGGCGGGAGAAGTCAGCAATCTTCGTATAGTGACCCAGAGAAGAGTAGTGCAAAAAGTAATAGGAAAAATTAAGTTCCTCGCATTAATTTGGTTGAAAAATTCCATTTCTTTAACCTTTTCGCCGCCACGTCAATCACCTAATAAAGTGTCATCAACGCCAAGCCACAAGTTGCACGTAAACAACCCGTGTAACATATATATATATCGTGGCATGTGGCGCACGAAATGTGCTGACTTTATATCAAGTCCATGGCGGCGAAAGGGTTAAATACCAGTGCGAAATAGGACTTACTTCCGGAATAGCGGGATACCATTAATATACGTGTTTCTAAACCAATATGTGCATTCAAGGTTAGGTAATAAAAATCCAAGATATTTAGCACCTTTTATTTCGTAACTAGAACGCAGCTGTCGTCAAATAAAACAGCTCCGTCATAGGAAGACACTTATGTGTACAGTCAACGGCGTACAGAACTCGAAATCATAAGTTTTATATTAGCACACGAGTTCCAAACACGGAAATGTAAAGTTCCGCCGGAACTTACCACACATCAAACATGTACGAAGCTCGTGGACAGAGTGTATTCAGTATATACTTCAACCTTGTAGCTTCTTCTGTCAATAACTGTACGTTTACAAGTACTAAAATATTTGTAATCAGTCGGGATAAGTGCTCATTTTAGAAAATACAGCTGTAACTATAATGGCCTTTTAACGTGACCAACTTTTTTCCCCAAATTACGGCTGTATTTTAGAAAAGTCACATTAGTTCCGTGGGGGCACTAACTCCGACTGACTATAATATGATTTTGTAATTGCGTAAATTTAGATATATTTTTTTTTAAATTTAAAAGTGGAAAAATTACTGCCTTGGGTGAGACTTGAACTCACGGCCTCTGGATCGATACTCCAGCGCTCTGCCAACTGAGCCACCAAGACCTCATCCATAGTCAGCAAATCTTCCCACTATATGGGTCTAGGGGACCCTAGCGACATCTACCGTAAGAGTGTTACACATCTTAAACGGCCACCGGAGTTCCAAGTCATATTGGAAATTCACCAGTTACGATGTGCTACCCATTCTAAATTAATTTTTAACAAGCAGAGACGTCTGCGATCGATGCTATTAAGCTTAGAATAAATTTAATAGCATCGATCGCAGACGTCTCTGCTTGTTAAAAATTAATTTAGATATTATTATAAGTCTTTAAGCAAAACATTTTAAGAAAAATCGTCGCATTGAGCTGAAGATATCATCGTTTTTGTGTAAGATTCTCATAAATACTATGATTGTTTTACAGATTCTATAAGAAAAACGTGAGATAGATATAAGAGAAACGAATAAAATACGAATGTAGGTAAAAGGAAAATCGAAAAAACAAACATCACACGTAATCAGGGAAAAGTCGTGTATAGTAGTTGAGACGAATAAGAAATGAGTCGAAAAAACGATGATACCATCTTACCTGTACACCTGTCACTAGGTAATACAATCTATAATTAAAAGAGTAAATAAAGGCCGCCACGAAACACGGACTAAAACCTGATAATATGTATCGGCCTTAAAAGAGATCAAATCATATCATAATATCTACGTTACCACTAGTCATTTCGACAAAAAGTATTCTAAATCTAAGTACAAACCATTTGCTATTTTCTAAGTAACAACTGTACCAAGATATTGCGCGCCAAACAGTGGCTGATTGTGATTGTGACGCACTCTACGTCATTTTTAGGGTTCCGTACCCAAAGGGTAAAAACGGGACACTATTACTAAGACTCCGTCCGTCTGTCTGTCCGTCTGTCACCAGGATGTATCTCGTGATCTGTGATAGCTAGACAGCTGAAATTTTCACAGATGATGTATTTCGGTTGCCGCTATAACAACAAATACTAAAAACAGAATAAAATTGAGATTTAAGTGGGGCTCCCATACAACAAACGTGATTTTTGACCGAAGTTAAGCAACGTCGGGCGGGGTCAGTACTTGGATGGGTGACCGTTTTTATAGTTAATGGTACGGAACCCTTCGTGTGTGACGACCGACTCGCACTCGGCCGGTTTTTTTTTAATACCTACTCACTTTCGTACAATAAATTATTTGTATTTCTATTATTATTTAATAGGGAGCGTGTATGAACTAAAGAGGGCAGCACTGGAGCCCCCTTTTTAGTGGCAGAAAATGTAAATGTCAAGTCTATGTTTTCGATGTAGGCCACAAGATGGCCGACCCTACGATACGCAAGGGAGCACGTGTAATGTAAACTGTAAAGAGCAGCACCTGCTGTTTACAGTTAAAGTTTTCGATGTAATAGGCCTCAAGATGGTAGACCCTACAACGCGCACGATCACTTATATACATTTATTTACACTATAACAACAGTCAAACTTCTGTAAGGAAAAAAATACCCCACCTAGTAATTGCTTAATTATGTTTATCTCAGTTAATACAATAAATCCCACAAATCAAGATTGAAATAAAATTACTCATATCTCAAATCAAATGTGTCACAAAATGAATCATTTTCAAAATGAGTATGTACATAGCGAATAAAAATCAAACAGAGTTCCTTAAGAAGTTAAAGTTCGATTACTTAAAAAATGCCTATTTCTGGATTTTACAAAAAAAAACATTACTTTTGCGAAAGTGAGTTTGAGTGTTTATATAATTAAATTTTCATTAAAATGGCAGATTTTAGCTACCATTTAAAAAAAAAATTATGTACTTCGTAAATTAGAAGTTAACTACCGAATAAAATCTTAATTGAATCTACTATAGCATTGTTAATCATAAATGAACAATTTTCTTTATAAAATCGATCCCATCGGATTTGACCCAAAAATAAGTCTACTAGTATTCAGAATTAGAAATAGGATGGGTAGTAAAAGCAGAAAAAATTTATATAGGCATATTTACGTTAAAAATAAAAAGCATAAAATGAAATAATGTTAAGTTATAAAACGTTCAAGATTCTTACAATAACGAGTTTTATGAAATACAAGCTCTCACGTTCTGACAGTTTACTTTTTCTAATTCTGTATACGAGTGTCAAGACATGATTAATAACATTTAAAACTTTCGCGTTTTAAAAACAACATTAAATCATAATTTTTTACCGGGAACAAGACCAGTGACGCGTCGAAACGTCGGAAATAATCAGTGAATAATAATTGAATTGAGTAGAGTTGTATGGTGAACGAAATAAATTCGCGACGGGTCTACCATTACAAATGATGATTTAACATGTGTATCGACAAACATGATATCATTGATATCCCAAATCCCAACACTTGTGCAATAAACCTCACTCTTGTGCTTCACTCGTATAATCACGTTTGGCGTCAGACCTTCTGTTTCTTCTTGCTGCGGCGGCGGCGCTTGACGTGCGGGACGCGGGGAGAGGGAGACGGCCGCGCCCCGTCCCGCTCCCACGCACCCGCCCCCTGCCCCGACCCCGCCCCCGACCCCGCCACCGCCCCCGCCCCGCCCTCCTCCGCGGACACGGACAGGAGCGAGCGGGACTTGCGGCTGTTACGACAAACTATAATGTTAACAATCGACTTTGCTTGTGCAATACTGATTATATGGAATATATGATTAAATTACTTCAAACTGTCATTTTTTTAGCGACTTGAAGCCCTCTCTTTATGAGAATTATGAGCTATCAACTGATCATGTAAGAAATGTCCAACCACACTACGACTGTTGGTCCAAAGTAGAACATATGGTACATTTTTACTTTGTTACAGAAAAAAATACAAGACCAAAATGTTCAGAAAACACTCTTATCATACCATCTTTGAAAATTCTTGAAATTAGCTTTGAAACACTGTTTAGTATTAATTAAAAACTATTTTTATGTAACTATTTAAAAACACAAATAAAACACAAGACGACAAATATCACAATTCACTAATAGTACAGCGGCCAGATGGCCTAAAACACCATTCGATGTAACTGGACAGTATACTACCGACAAGTATAATATAGAGGATATTCACAGTCATTGTATATACATCATCATCATCATCATGTCAGCCGATAGACGTCCACTGCTGGACATAGGCCTCCCCCAAGGCTCGCCACTCCGACCGATCCTGTGCCGCACGCAACCACCGAATTCCCGCGACCTTCACCAGGTCGTCGCTCCATCTCGTTGGAGGCCTACCGGCAGTTCGTCTTCCGGTACGCGGACGCCACTCCAGAACCTTGTATATACATGTATATACATTTTGGACTAATCCATTCAGCCATATTCAATTCAGAGCAGTTCAAAGTCAACTCTGAATTGTGAAATTTTTGATCATTTTCTAATAATTTGTGTGACCAACTAGTGAAAATGTTAGAGTATGTTATATATTTGTAATCTACTCACAAAGCCCTTTCATTTAGTACCCCACATGGTATGTTTAAAAGAAAAAAGTTAAAAACTTTGTACTGCCGATTTTGTGACGTCACAGTTATCCCCCACACTCTTAGAAAGTGACAAGTTGTTATTTCGTACTCAGTAGAGTCTACCGAACACCACGATACCACTTGTCGGTAGTATACTGTACAGTCACACCGAATGGTGTTTTAGGCCATCTGGCCGCTGTACTATAAGTCGTTTTGAATCTAGAGCAGTTGAAAGTCAACTTTGAATTGTGAACTTTAAGGACGTTTTCTAATAATTTGTTAAACCAAATATGGAAAATGTCGTCAGGTGACAACCAAAACTCAGTAATTACTACCACAAGTTAATAACCATAGTGAACCATATTAATCCACCACCACCACCTCCAGGTCTGTTTCTTAAGTATGTTAAGTACATTTGTACTTCAAATCCATTTGTATCTGTCACTGTTTGTGTTCTAAATAAACTAAAAAAAAATACCTAAATAAAGTTATTTTTTTAAACTTTCACAATTTCTTCACATTATTAAATTGTAAAACGGGAATTAATCGCGTATTTAAGTTTTAACGTCGGAGGTAAATCTTAATAAATAAATACTTAAATACGCGATTAAGTCCCGTTTTACAATTTAATAAGGTTGATTTTTGTTTAATATTTTTTTTGTAATTAGTGAGTTTTGAATGTCACCTGACGATGTTACAGTGTGTTATATTTGCATATATGAAACGATATACTATTTATTTCTGTTCTATTGACACTTACCGCTGTCTCTTTATTTTGCTAAGACGCTGCTCTAGCTCTGCAGGCAGTACTCCGGCTGCAACGAAAACAAGTATATAAATACACACATACACGTGCATACTTCTATATTTATACAAGGTAAGGAGGCTTCTAACGAAGATTTTTTAAAGTAACTATCCTAAATTCTAGTCACCGAAAGTCCCGTCTCATCGAAAGCATTCGACACGGTAATATCTGTTAAAATGTATAAATAATCTCTCGTTTTTACAGCTACTCGCATAAAAAGTTTTAAAACGCATTAAGCACCTGAAATAACATCAAAAAACATTTGTTCGAATAAAGTTTTAATGATTATTAGAAAAATAGTATAAGGAGTGCCACAGGGTCCTCTACTAGAACCGACACTATACACTTACGATGTGAATCCTCTCCATCATAATCGAACGTCCATCTCTGGTCGGGCGTGTCGTCGAGCGCACACGGCCGCGCTCGCGCGTCGTCGCCGGCGCGGGCGCCGCGCGCGTCCACGCACAGCCCGCTGTCCGCGTGCTGCAGCTGCCCGGTGGCGGCCAAGTGGCGCCATCGCTATACAACAAACAGTTCATTACTACACACCCAGGACATATGCAATAAGTATAAAGACGAGAGCGAAATGAGGCAATTTAACGCGAGCTAACTTGGCGGGGATTTGGATAGCACAGACAGTGCAAGTGTAATTCTAAACGTCAAACTTCTATGAAATTATAATAAAACTTTTCAAAATAACACTTTCACAGTCGGTGCTGTCAAAATTGCTGGTCTAACTCTATTACTATATGTGTGTTGGCACTGACTTGGCATCACATCAGTTGCTCGAACAACAAAAATATAATATAGGGACAATATTTTTTTATACCCCCTTGGAAGCCTGTTTTTTCCCTTGTTGCCCTTTCAGGTCAGATGGCAGTCGCTTTCGTAAATATTAGAGCTCCAATTCTTGGGATTAAGTTAACAAAATTAACCCAGACTTATTTAAAAAGCCATGGCAATAACTATAAAATTTGAATTTAACAACAGCCCATGCCATATAACAGTTTCCTTGTGTTGTGAATGTTTCCTTTGAAAAAAAAAAAACAATTTTATGCCAAACATACCTAAAATCATTTAGAAAAAGGACTGATACGCTTCAAACTGCTGGATCGATTTCTATAAAACATAGCTAAGAACCATCGCAAGAAAATTTTGCGTCGGGGATTAAAATAGGCAAACTGAAGGAGATGATGTAAGATATAATTACCATTTTGTTGTTAGCAGCTTTGTCCCGGCAGGTCACCATCACGACAACCCGCGCCGCGCTCTCGTCCTCCCCCGACAGGTGCGCGTCCCTGCGAGCACACACAGGGGGTCAACTAGTCTACTGATGCTGTCCCCCTCCCCCTCCTCAGCTTCCTCTGCTGCCGGCACCTTCCCTGGGTGATACTGATATCGCTCTTTGGACTGTCAGCTGACGTTTGGGCTGACAGCTTTTGGACTGTCTTGAATATTACAGTGACGAAGTATCAATCTAAACGTCATATTTTCATACAAGTTTAACACTAATGTTGACATTGTCACACTGTTATTGCAAATACCATGCAGAGTTAGCTTGGTCCGACTCTAACATAAATGTCAAGAAAATTACACAGGAAACAAAGGAAATTTTCAGTTTGAAAATGGAATTTTCTATTTCTTTAATATCATGTTTCCTGAAAAAATATCCTGAAACTTCAGAGAATTTTTCGATATTTTGAATGACTAATTCCACGCAGACGAAGTAGCGGGCAGATGCTATAGTTAGTACAATGATTATTGAGGTGCCTGATGACTAAAATATACAATAGTGACAGGTGCGACAACTACGACTATTCTACTATATATATGTATATGTGATCGTTAGTGTATTTGTCAGTCACAGACAGACAAACTCACGCGAATAGCGACTTGATCGCGCGCAGTAACCTCTTTCTGAAACTGCAAAGTTTATAGTGCTCACGGCCATGGCTAAACGCAGCCACTACTGCACAGATATAGTTTACAGAGTGACTTTTTAAAGAGGGGCCTATTGCATAATAAAATACAAGCTAATACTATAAGCGCCACTTGCACCATCTCACTAAACCGGGGTTAACCGATGAAAACGTTAACCCAGTGTCAAATTGTACTGGTAACTACGGTAACTCCAGGTTTAACCGGTTAACGTCGGGCTAGTGAATGGTACAAGTGGCTTTTAGTGATTTTGTACGGAAAATCACTATTAGTATTAGCTTGTATTTTATTATGCTGACGTATCCTTAGATCCAAAGCCTGAACATATGCAATAGGCCCCAGGAAATTAGAAGAAAATAAAATGTATGGCAAATAGTTCAAAGGCGCGTTGTCTTCACAGACAATTTTACTGCAATATAATTGAGATCAACTATTTTAATTACTCTTCTTAACATGGAACTTTAAAAATTCGGGACGGGCTACTTTTTTATAGTACACAATTCCTTCAGTCTCTAAAAATTATTCTACTTACTGTTCAGTCGATTCTCTGAAAATATCGATAGGAAATAAATTACTATTACTAGTATTGTCAGGAACGGAACGCCGCCGAGTAAAGGATCGGCCACACCGCTACTCAAAATACGGTGACGGTACGGAATGCACTCCTAACTCACCGTACTCACGTACCGTCACCGTATTTTGAACAGCGCTGTGGCCGTTCCTTACGACAAAGACAGTAAAACTAACCTCATAAACTGTATTTCAGCGCATCGCTCCTCGTCTCTCAGCTGCCCCGCGAGTGACAGAGACAGGAACTGGGTGTCGGTCAGCTGTGCGTGACAAGGATAGAAGCCGAGCGGCGTGGCCTCTCCCTCGCGTTGCATCGTGTCAAGGCAGAGGTTCGTTGCCATGTTAGAAACCCTAAAAAAAAAACACTTTAAATGGGAGTATTACCTAGTATTTTTTATATACGTGACAGCTGTCATCTGCATACAATTTATAACCTAAAAATGCAAAATTTCGCAAAATTGTATTGAGATGGCATGCGTTACCCTACCCAAGCTGTTTGAAAAATACTACCTATAGGTAAATTGTACGAGCCGAGGTACCGAGAATTAAAAAAATTTGAACGCCAGCCTAAACGACCTCGCCTACCACGCCCTCTTAAATCTCACTCGGCCGGCAATGCGAGATATGCGAGGCCGTTTATTAACACGAGGCTAGCGATGAACAATAATACCCAGCTCACCTGCCGAAAGCCTGCGAGTCCCGCACGGGCACATACTTCTCCTGGTACACGTTGTCGAGGAACCATTGAAAGCTCTTGCAATGGAGTTTCTCTCGAAGTATTTTGCGATGGGTTACGTCGCCGATTTTTGGATTTTTCTGTTGATAAGCAACAAATATTATTAAGAAATTAATAACTGGTAATATGTATTACAAAGTATAGTAGTAGTAAGCCAAAACGCCCATTTTAGCCTGTATTTCTCTGATACTCTGAAAACATTATACCTAGATTATTTTTCGAGGATTCGGGAAACACATAAGTACATAAACAATATTTTTCAAGTAGGATAGCAAAATATTCGTCTCTAAGCCACGCTCACAAGAATATATATTATCTGGTGTATGAATGATTCATATGTTTTTTAACGTAGACAAGAAATCGTTTTTATAGTTTCCTGTGTGTGTGTGTGTGTTCGGGCGATGTATGAACGGCAAGATACTCACGCGTAGATCGGGCCGGTGCAGGTAGAACAGTTCTGCGTAATCATCCATCCACACTTCGGCCATACGCGCTGTGTTGATTCCTGTTAAAACACGCTATAATATAGGATCATACGTAAAATATACACTAATTATAAGTACACACTAATTGCAAAGCACAAAACAATAAAAAGTTTATAAGGAACAGATAAAAAAGTAATGTGATAACCAGGCATCGTAAACTGCGAGCGAAATCCATTGAAATGACGTATGACAACCAGTTACAACCCTAGTACTTCAATAATAAATAAATAAATAAAATCATTTATTTCGACCAACTTAGGATCATATCACATTACATTGCCTGGTGATAACTTTTGCCATTCTATGGTTTCTTTTATGCTTTATCATGGAGTGCAAGTCTGCCAATGCCTGCTCTCTTGGCCATGTGAGTTACGAGTTACTCGTATGTACTAAAACCCTGTACAAATAAGGCGATTTTAAAGAGCGCGTACTAGTGTAAAATACTCCATCTGAACAGGGTCAAAATTTTGGAGGTCATCTCTGAAGAAGAGCATTATTTTTAAAAACAATTATTTGTTATTAAGTTACAAAATTATTTATGAATTTAGGTATCATACGGATGGAACGTACGGAACACGTGCCCGACACGGGATTGAAGGGAGCACGGCAGCGTCTCGAGCACGCCGCCGCCTGCAACGGGCCCGTGTCAGTGAGGGGGGGGGGGGGGGGGGGGCGCTTACCGTGCGTGTCGCTGTTGGCCGGGAGACCGTAAGGATGGAAGGCGCGGAACACGTGCCCGACACGGGAACAAGGGATCGTTTCTAGGGTGCCGCCGCCTGAAATTATAATGTTTAACAAGTGCGCTTTAGCCCTTGGTCTCGGGTTCTTCCGTGCTGTACGGAAAAAGTCCAATTATAAGAGAATACGACGTTGTCGCATCGCATAATACGCTATCGTGCGTTAGGCTACGCGCGCACTGCGGTGCGGCGAGTTGCTGTGCGTTTTTAAAAACGCAAAGGAAAAAAACCCGTGTGTGTCCAGTACGCGCACAGCGGTGATATATCCGCACGTTTTGCCATTCTAGTCCCAACTCAAGTTAAGAACGGACGTTGAAAATTGACTACTACGCTAGGCGACGACATGACCGCGCAGCATCGTGTCGCGAGAACAACTGCGTCACTGGATGGCTGCCGGCCGGTGTCCGCACAGATTTTATTCCGCAGTGCGCGGATTTATTGAATAGTCCATAGGATGCAGAAAATTCGTGCGGCGCCGCACCGCAACCAATCTGCAGCAAACCACAGATTTTCATCCGCATACAGATTATTTTCCGCAATGCGCGCACTTCAAGGAGGTTGCATACTGCACAGATTTTGCGGAAAAAAAACGCACGGCAGAAATACGCAGTGCGCGCGTAGCCTTAGACACTATAGTTACACACACTTTTATTAGTTTTTAAACACACATTTTTAAACACAACGGTGCGGAACCGCAGTGACGTGCCATAAATGTCACGATTTTATCGCATGCCCTCCAAGTGTAATTGTAAAGCCTACAGCACGACACTGCGATTCCGTTCCCTCGCCGGTTTTTGAGCAGCGGTGTGACCGAACCTTCAATCAGTAAAGAACAGGACTAGACTCACACTGCCAGATGCGGAAGCTCATCTCCAGGTTCTCCCCGCCCCAGCCGGCCATCTGTTCGTCGTACGCTCCCAGCTCCCAGTAGTATTCCCGGCGGATCGCAAACAGACCGCCCGCCATGGTTGGGGACCTGAAATATTGTGATGTCGAATAATCGTCCGACATTTTTCCGTTTTGAGGATACGGACGGATTACGTCAGTGAAAGTAAAATATGTTAATATATTTTACAGTACATATGGTGCTACTTTCTCGCACTAGTGCGTCAAATAGCACTTTTCGTGCATATGTCGAAAGTTTAAAGGGCCATATGTACTGTAAAACGTTGTACGATACACGTGCGAATAGGTAATTCGCAACTCGTGTCGATTTAAAACACTCCCTGCGGTCGTGTTTTAATTTATCGCCACTCGTTTAGAATTTCCTCTTTTCCGCACTTGTATCGTAAATAACTATGAGTCTCCCAGGTGATTTATAAAGTTAATATTCCCTTTTCGGGCACAAATGCTTCCGTACGAGTATGTACAACTGTCCGACTTTTCTCCTCTACGATTCCCTTAAAATTTTATGATGTTTTTTTTCATAATGCTGGAGCCGCGAGCTTTACAGATCACAGAACCATTAGTTATGTAGGGTCACTGACCAGGTCGGGGCGATGTCGGATCCTCGCCGTCTCTTCTCCCGCTCGGGCACGTCGATCCACGTGAAGTGCCCCACGAACGTGAACCCGCCGACCTGCGCACATCTCATTTATTGCAATTTCCTCATAAAGGCTTTTACATGGTACGAGTTCATGCTACGACAGAAAAATTAACCATTAAAAATAATCATTTTCAATCATTAATTTTTGCTTCTAAACGGACACATTTAAACAAAGGCGAGGCACTTCAAAGTGCGATAATTGTATATTCAATGCGTGAAACTCGAATCATGAAAATAACCCTTATCCTGTTAAGGATCAAATGTAGTTTATAGTACTTATATAGGGCTTGGACTGATTTTGGGCCCGATTTATTAGAAACTAGCTTTTGCCCGCGACTTCGTTTGCGCGGACTTACTAACAGCAGCTAAAGCAAGCATAACGCCTGGAATTTTTTTTATAGCAATTATTCAATTTGAGCATATTTTGCACACAAATAAGCAGACACTTCATTAATTATCTCAATTCCACCCCGCTTTTTACTTTGTTAAGGGATGATTTTCGGGATAAAAACTATCCTATGGCCTTCTCAGGGACTCAACCTATCTTTATGCCATTTTTCATCTAAATCGATTCAGCGGTTTAAGCGTGAAGAGGGAACACACAGACAGACAGACATACAGACAGACAGACTTTCGCATTTATAATATTAAGTATGGAAGTATGGATAACCAAATAAACAAACCAACTGATCGATCAAAATACAAGTTTTAGCGCAAACAATCTAAATAGTAATAATTAGGTACCGCACCCACTACAGGAAATGACTAAGTGTTAATGACACTACCTTTACACTAGATGAACTACCACTACCACCAAACCAAACCAATAGTACAATATAGTAAACACACACAACAGAGAGGGTATACAAAATTAACCTCTTGCAATGTCATCTAATATTTGACAAATGTCTTAAAGTAAAACTTGTTTCTGTAATAATATTGTCTTCGGTTACCGCGATAGTTACTCATGAAATAAAACTATGAAAACGGATTATATCGCGTATATTGAATTTATAATACATCCCGACGTTTCGAACCCTTTACAGCGTTCGTCACCCGTTGATCACGAACGCTGTAAAGGGTTCGAAACGTCGGGATTAGAGTTGTGCCGTTCCCGGTAACATTCCCCATTTTGTATGGGGAATGTTACCGAGCGAGAAATTTCCCCATACAAAATGGGGAATGTTACCGGGAACGGCACAACTCTAGTCGGGATGTATTATAAATTCAATATATACGCGATATAATCCGTTTTCATAGTTGTTTCTGTAATGTCAAATATTGGGCATAAGATTATTAATTTGTAGTTGTAAATTTTGTATATGCCTTCTGTTAGTGGATAAAGTAAATGTTTAAGAAAATTTTAGAGGAAACTGTGTAGTGTTGAAAAAGAACTTTGAAAACATAGAAACTTTCAGTTTAAAGTAAGTCGAGTAGGACAGAAGGATATTCAGGATACATATGTATATAAACTAACACTGGTGATAAATGTTTTGATCTTGTACAGATCGTATTTATGCTGCTGCTTATTATGTAGAACTCGTTGCTTGAACCACTTTATTTATCTCAGAACTGAGCATGCTAAAGGGGGCCACTGACTATCAGTCCGCCGGACGATATCGGCCTGTCAGTTAGAACAAAAATTTGACAGTTCCGAACAACTGACAGGCCGATATCGTCCGGCGAACTGATAGTCAGTGGGCCCCTTAAGAAACAAATTCTTAAAGTAGGTATCTATGTATATTTTATGTATTTTTAATAATCTTGTTATGTGTAGTCAATAAACTCTACACGCGTCTAGCACAATG
The DNA here is from genome assembly GCF_947568885.1 of Cydia strobilella. Lineage (NCBI taxonomy): Eukaryota > Metazoa > Arthropoda > Insecta > Lepidoptera > Tortricidae > Cydia > Cydia strobilella. The sequence continues at coordinate 9,402,021 of NC_086065.1, read as the reverse complement.
AGGAATGTTAAGATCGCCATCACCAAAATGCATTATTACCACTACGTAAATTTCTGAACAAGTAAAATAATCAACTCCTGACTTCTGTGCATATATTGGCAGAAGGTTTTTATTATTAACCATTGGTACAGTATTTTGCTTCCCCTTGACCTCCTAACATGCTTTATAAATACACATTAGTATAATTTTCGCATTAAGTCCAATATACGCTCATGGACAAATGTAGAGGAATGCAAAAAAAAGTTTAACTACTAATTTTGAAATTAATCCAGTTATTAAACCTTTATTTGCGTTCTTCTAAATTTGTCCATGACTATTATTTAGGTATATAAGCACTTCCTTGTACGGATTTATCGCAATAGCATAAAATAACCGAAGATAGTGGATCTCAGATATCAATATCATCATGAATACCATCACAAATTCGTGATCAGTTATTCTATGACCCATAAGCAGCTCTTAATGTAAAGCCACTTACTACTTGCTTTAATCCTTAATGTTAGCCTTGTCAGTTATATTGTTCCATACCACGTTAAGTTAGTAAAGCGTCTTCCACGTTTCTGCTTTCCCATGCACACCATTGGGTGGTACTCCCTCCTCAGCACTATCATACACTATTCCGATGCGCAATATTTTCGTAAACTAGCATGCTCTCATTCATTTTAGTATGCCATTCTCTGCTGATGTTTTACCGATGTATTCTTGCATTTTCATGCTTTTTCACATGCCCCACCTAAACCCGTTATTTGTCAGCAAGGCATCTCTTTTTGTCGCATACCACACTCGAATAGGGTCTTTCCAGTTCTCGACTGGAACGTACCACCATCAGAACTTATATTGTAAGTAAGTTACTGTTAGTAGGTGAGACATATTTGGTTTCTTCGCCGCATGGCACACCTCTGAGTGTTCGCATGCCACACCTGAATAGGGTCTTCCCCGTCGAGATGGAACGTGGTCTGGTCGACCACGTCGATGACTGGCGTGGGCACTGCATCTCGCTTGTGGCGGATGCGCTGCAGCAGCGGCCGCAGCCAATCACTCTCAGCTTCGCAATGCGCGTCCAGGAAGACAAGCACGTCTCCTCGCGCTGCTCTCGCGCCCGTCACGCGGGCTCTCATCAGACCCTGCCTGAGATAGGTACAGCTTTTTACCGACGGTGGGCTATATTATGTCTAAGTTACTATTATAAAAAATTCGAGATGGGCAAATAAATGGGTAAACTTTTGACAATGCATCTAAAATGTTTCACGAAAATCTTAGTTACTTGTATTAGCTTAAGCCCAGACGCACCAATTGCCTCAAATATAATTTAACCAGGTGTGTTGATGTGGTTAGTCTAGCGGCGGGGCTGTCGATCGGCTTTGGAAGACAAGCACATTTCCGTGTGTCCATTTCTGACACCACCGACGACCTCATCAAATCCTGCATGGGATACGTACACATCCTAGACCATGTGATAATAATACCTATGACTGCTGGTAGCAGACGCTACGCGGGTGAGCATTTGTAGTTATTGAAAATCGTTAATTTTTCCGGAAAATTCACGTTTCACCTAAAAAGCTAAAAGCTTTTAATTTTTTACTATTTTGACCACCTGGATTGAATACCTACTACAGTATTTAAATTATCCAATAGTAAAAGGACATTTTTTATTGGCACCAAGATTTGAAACCACTACGATAGAAAAAACACAAAAACAAAATTCGCACAAAACACAAACTTTCCCAGCATAGTACCAATGAAAGAACACACAGCAGTAAAGAATGACAACAGTGAGAGAGACATATATGTATATAAAGTAGTGTGCGTGTATGGTGTGTAAGTAGGTACTACCCTAACCATAGTGCTAATTAATCGTCATTAATATAAATAAAGAAAACAAAATAATTGAAAGTGCAATGATAAATTATAATAATATGAGATCCTACCGACTGCGCCAGTGCCATACAAAAACCAAACTCGCGTTTATCGAGCGATAACGACAAGGCGATATCAGTCTTTCTAAAAATAGTGCTAAAACGGTGATTGCGTATCACGTCATATATCCCCCCCCCCCCCCTTCGCCCCATTTATTACAGCCTCCTAGAAAGGTCACATAGAAACTAGAAAGGTAGCTAAAATAGCGCTCTTAAGAAACAGAATAAAATCAACTACAAGTAGCCGGATAGCAGTACTTCTATATATATATCAAAGTGCAGAAGGAACGATCTAGTCAAACGTGTCGTAAAAAAAAAACAATAGTGCAATTATTGTAAAACAGTGAACATCACATCTATTTCACACAAGTGTCGCTAGTGGGTTTAAGCATACAAGTGCAGAAACAGAAACCAAACACACAAAACCCGCCAACCTGAAACATGGCGGGGTCCTGCACGCTATAGAGGAAGTCCTTGTGTTCGACCACGTCTATAATGGGCATGACGACGGCCGTCGGCGCGTCCTTGATCCTCTGCAGCATGGGGCGCATCCAGTCCGTGACGCCCTCGCAGTGGGCGTCGAGGAAGATGAGGACGTCGCCGCTGGCATAGCGGGCGCCGGCCAGGCGAGCGCGCGTCAGGCCTATCCTGGAGCAAGTACGGACGTTGGTCGATAGGTGGCGTAGGCGACCATTGTAGTTGGGAGGAGGGTGGCGTACTCGTATTTACGTATCTGATGAGCCTTATTGAACCTTTCCATTTGCTTATTTGTGATGTTGGGGAAACTATAGACTGAAGATTATTTAAAACATGACGTTCATTTGAAGAACCTAATGGAATCTTATCATTGGCGTAGCGGGTAACACGAATAACTAACATGTCATTGATTCGTGATCATAATCAATGACACAAGTACCGCTATCCGACAACAGATGTCGTTGCAATCAACCATTATTGTTTATTTTTAAAACTATTCCGAACGCTCTGCCGTTATCTGAGAATGTATGTAAACACTATTGTTATAGTTCATATGTTGTTTCAGCGCTATTTCACACTGCTGATAAAGAAAACACCGTTCTATTCTATCGCATGTTTATGGTAAGTGAATGGCAACTGATTTTGTAGTGTGACCCTTAAGCTAGAGACACGCTTATCCCACGTACGCAACGTATGCAATGCATTATGAAATCTGAACCCTGAGATTTGTATGCTTAGAAACATACTTCTCATACGCAACGCAACGCATGACGAGTATGTTTCTAACCATACAAAATTCAGAGTTCAGATTGTCATAATGCATTGCATTGCGTACGTGGGATAAGTGTGTCCCTGCCTTTAAACAAGAGGAATGACACTATCAAATAGAGTCGCTCACCAAGTGTTTTTAAAATAATGTAAATATGGCTACAGAAACATAATGAGAGCTGCGGCCGCACCTATGAAATGACGAACAATCACTCCTCTGTCAAAAGTAACCGACTGGGAAGTGGGAAGAGAGAGAGAATAGAAAGAGAAAGAATTTGATGTTGAATTAGTGTGTTTTGATGAATAAAGTAACAGCAATGAAGATAATTCAAAGGAAGAGCGGCATTGTGTTCTTGAAGCACGGACAATAGATCAATACATAATATAATAAAAATAAAGTGTTCAAAGAAACTGAATCGTGTCATGTCAATAATGAACGATATAAGGCATTCTAAATACTAACGCAACAATTTAATTATCAAATCAGCAATGTAATTACCATTATTTTATCGTCAGTGCATAATAGTTTAGTATCTGTTAAGTGTAAGTTTGACATTGTTATAAATTTAATTGATTTATTAATCGATTGCTTATTCAAATGGTTTTTAAATTGTGTATTGTTATTGTATAATTATAATCAATTGTTATTTTCCACTTGACGATCATAATATAAATTCGTATAGATTAGTGTAAAAATAATTTATATTGTAATTTAATATTATGAAATAAATAAATCTAAATCTAAATCTATATTTTATCTTGCATTTTATACCTCAATCCGATGACAATGTCACTCGAATATTCTTGGTTTTTAAATTTTAGTGGGAATTGTCTTAGGATGTAGGTTGCACTTATTAAGGCCGTTCCATCGGTTTGCCGCTGTCTCTGTCACATTTCGCAAGAAAGAACGGGAAAGATCATGCGCGCCAAGTGTCAATTTTGATCAAATTTTGTCGATTTTTATTTATTTTAAAAACGTTACCCTACAATATCGAAATTCGAAAGCTATGAAATTACTATTTAAGTTGATTGTTTTTTCTTATTTTTTTGTTTATAGTATCACATAATAAATAACCGAGTAAAGTTGGATTAAAAGTCCGAGTTAGAGGTTACTTTGGGAATTAATTGTATCGAGCAAAATGTTATAATTCGTGTATCGGAAGCTATGATATTAAAGATAATATAGTCAAGAACTACATATATTTTTTCCACGCGTACGAATATTAACGCCTCTTAGAAAAACATGATCATATAAGGAGATTTTTCGCCTTCTGGCTCAGGGAACCGCCTTAATGTAAAAACAATAACTTCTTTTTTGTATTATATGCCTGTCTGTTTTATTCCCCAATAAAGAAAATAAATAAATAAATGAAAACGAAGCGCAAAAACGTAGACGCTGAGTATGTCATCAGCATTTCGTCCAGATTTATTCCCACAAGCGATCATAATAATATTTAAACCGAAAAGCAAATTTCGCTTTTCGAAATGTTATCCTGATGTACTGTACACTTTTTGTCACACTTGTTATTACAAAAAAAACGACGTATAAATTGCTTTGCCCGTAATACAAGCGCAAAAACGTTAATATATGCACGAATACAGGCGGTTTTCTTCAATGTGGCAATAATCACTTGACATTTTAGTACTGAAAATTCACTGTACAAGTGTACAGTCGACGTCATAGATATACTTACATTTTTCGCCTTGTTACAAAGGATTAATGTGCAAAAGTGTAAACATATATCTTTGACATTTATTCATTCATTCATTTATTCCTTTATAAAACATAGTCACATCGCCTGTATATTTTTGTGTAAAGCACTATTACTAACAATTATTTAATCTTATGGCAAATGCGTAAGGTTCACCGATAATCAGTTAGGAGACTTGTTGCTTTAGTACTTTTCAAACAGCTTGCGTACGTAAGAACCTTAGATCTCGCAAAATTGTAATGAGATGACATCAGAATTATAGTTCGAAAAAATAATGTACAGCGAATCATTAATGTCTAGTGACAATTGTCAAATTGATACCAGAAGCAAACACATTTTTTACCGAAACAGGAAACTTCACAAGATCCCCAGCCCTGTATTCGAACGTGTTAATCTTGATCGTGTCGATCAGAGGCACGAGGACCGAGTTCGGGCTGTGTTTGATCCTATGCAGCAGCGGCCGGAGCCAGTCGGTGACGCCCTCGCAGTGGGAATCCAGGAAGACGAGCACGTCGCCGGCGGCGGCGCCCGCGCCGGCGTAGCGGGCTCTTGTTAACCCTAACCTGGACAAGTTCAGCTATTCGTCCATAGGTGGCGATGTAATCAAACTAGTTGATGGTCTACTATTTAAGAGTGTAAGTATTAGTCACTTCAAATTTTAAACAGAACATGAATGAAATTGAAATCAGACAGATAAATGTTGCATCTCGTAGCATTGCCTCGGGCAGGTTAGTCCTATCCTATACTGTATAAGTTATGGTATTTGACGATAGGTGGCGATAGGTGGTGGTGGTTAATTAATTTTAAGTTTTGTTGTACTTACTAACACTATATGGATCAAAATGATTCGAAATAAATAATTGAATTGAATACAGAAATAAAATAAAAGAGCGAGAGCGTTGGAGCGTTGAAATTAATCTGAATAATTTTATTATGCATTTCGACTTTCATCCGATGTAGTGCATAATTGTTTTCCTTTGTATTTTCTCGGAAACGTTCGTATTTGTCATGCCGCTTCAGTCAACGTCAGTACTTTTTGTACCGAGACTAACTGAAATAGCAAGCTGCAAGACACGTTCGTACGTTTCCGTGAAAATACGAATGAAAACAATTATGCACTACATCTGCAACCGTACACAGTTACAGATGTAGTGCATAAATAATTGTTTTCTTGTTGCTCAAATAGTTCTATTTGAGCAAATGTAACATTATAAATAATGTCTTATCCACATTGTTTTGATTACATTCAGTGTCAAAGTTTACAACATTTGGAAACAGATGGCACTTCAATAAAAAAAAACATTATGTTATTATTAGGTTTAAACAGAGTTTCAACTCTAAAACGTTCTATGTTTATAAATTTAATGAGACACGGTAATGCATGTAGTCGAAATATAAAATATACATAATTATAAGGAAAGATCGATCGACCGACGAAATACGATACGGAAATACAGATTTAAATGAGACACACCTGATGAAATAATTAAGTAGATTCTACCCTACCAAACTACCCACAAACAATAAACTCCAGTCGAAATCACCTGAAACGTATATTGGTCGATGGGGTTATACGCGAGAGTGTTAATTTCTATCATGTCGATGTTAGGCACAAGCACAGAGTTCGGGCTCTGCTTGAGCCTGTAGAGGAGGGGCCGGATCCAGTCCGCGTCGCCCTCGCAGTGCGCGTCCAGGAAGACGAGCGCGTCGCCGCGGGACACGCCGGCGCCGGCGTGGCGCGCGCGCGTCAACCCCAACCTGTGGCAGGGCGGCTACTTGACGATAGGTGGCGCTAATGTTAAACAACGGACACATACTAATACTTTCACGATCCTTACACATTGTGATTCACTCAAATGAGCCATAATCGATTTTTTTAATACCGTTTAAAATATCAAGAAAATAAATGTGAGTTCTATCGATGATAATTTTTCTTTTGTCATTTGTTAGTGCTATTTTGTATCAGGATAGCTATTTTTTACTACTCCTGCGCTGACTTGCCTTAGGACGGTATTCCATCTGTCCAATATCTTGGTCCAATGTGTATTGCGTCTCACTTTCTCACTAAGCAAAATGTGTAAGGGTGCAACAAGACAGGTCGCTAAAATCAACGTGAAAATCGTAAAAAAATGAAAAGAGGAATAGAAATAAAATAAAATAGTTACAGACATTGCTAAAACAAGAAATATTGTTATACTGTGTAGAAATACTGTTGAAATCATTTTGGTATTATTTGATGAGAAATAACAATAATTTCTTTATCCAAAGACAGTGCTGTGTGTAATAAATAGGTAGGTATATCGTGGCCGCTACATCGAGATTACTAATCATTAAAAAAACGTAAATTAATTTGTAATCGAGTGTTGCAATGTTTAGTATAAATTTCAAATGATTAATATAAAAAAATATACATATATGACCAGGTAAATGAGAGTTCAAGTACTAACATTTAAATGTAGATGGACCCACTAAAATGATCGACACCCAACCGAAACCCTAACTACAGGAAAACGTGGACCGAAGTCACTCGAGCCTTCACCTTGTAGTTTAAACGGCCGGCAGACATGTACCCCAAGGTGTCCTTCATTAAAACGTCGATGATGGGGACGAGGGCAGAGTTGGGGCTGTCCTTGATCCGTTGCCTCGCAGTGCGCGTCCAGGACCACGGCGCGTGCGCCCGCGTGCCGGGCTCGCGTTAGCCCCAACCTGGACAACTTCGGCTGTTCGACCATAGGTGGCGTTATACTCGCGAAATACTCGAGCGCATTTTGGGTACGTCAGCGCACCACTTACATAGTTGTAGAATGTAGGGAATTGAGGTTGGCGGAGATAATACTTATACGAGTATATCGAGTAAGAATTTTTAAAAGTTCGTAATACGCTATGCTACGCACGGTTAGTATGTGTGTTTTGTTTGTACGCGGATTATAAATATGAAATGTAACTACTGTATATAAGACAAAGCAAATGCAGACTACAAATAGCAAAAAAGTGTCCCAAAATAATAGGGCAGACAGTTTACAATAAGTTGCCAAAATAATGTAAAAATAATAAAAACTGAGACAAACATCAACACTTTCCGTCGCAAAGTTAAGCAGCTCCTAATACTTGACAAGACACTTTAATTATAGCGCCAAAGAATACTTAAATAATAATTATTAATGCATCCATTTGTACTAATATACTACTGATAATTAATTAATTATTATTCAAATAATGTATGTGTAATTGTAATTGGATTGTATTTTTAATGCTTTTTTCTATATTTGTAAAATGTAATTATTAGTTTACGATGTGTACCTAACGTACCTACTTTGACGATCTCACTATGTGTGCATATTTTTGTTTGGATTAATAATGAAAATGTTGTATCGCTATTGAGAAATAAATATATCTAAATCAAGGTAGAAGGTTCCAAATGGATAAAATTTTGCTGGGTACATGTAGTTATTTAAGTACCTAGTAGTATCGCTACTGCACGTTAGATGGCGTTGGAATCAAACAGAAACAAAACGAGCAGGTACGAATTTTGGTAAACTTTTCTTCGATGATGTGTGGTTCAAGACACTCGCAACCAAAGAATTAAATGTACTCTCTCTTCGTTCGAGCGCCAACATATCACGGGTGTAACTTCAACTCCATTGTCTATAGTTATTCTAGTTCGTTGGTTACCTGTCAGGGTGCCGCAGCACCCGTCAGGTAATCTCGTTCTGGTGTAATGCGCCAGTTTCCCTTGCAATGGGGAGTTGTCAACTAAGTTGGTTCCTATGGTTATTCTAGTTCGTTGGTTACCTGTCAGGGTGCCGCAGCACCCGTCAGGTAATCTTGTTCTGGTGTACTGCGCTAGTTTCCCTAGCAATGGGGAGTTGTCAACTAAGATGGTTCCTATGGTTATTCTAGTTCGTTGGTTACATGTCAGGGCGCCGCAGCACCCGTCAGGTAATCTTGTTCTGGTGTACTGCGCCAGTTTCCCTTGCAATGAGGAGTTGTCAACTAAGAAGGTTCCTATGGTTATTCTAGTTCGTTGGTTACCTGTCAGGGTGCCGCAGCACCCGTCAGGTAATCTCGTTTTGGTGTACTGCGCCAGTTTCCCTTGCAATGGGGAGTTGTCAAGTAAGTTGGTTCCTATGGTTATTCTAGTTCGTTAGTTACCTGTCAGAGTGCCGCAGCACCCGTCAGGTAATCTTGTTCTGGTGTACTGCGCCAGTTTACCTTGCAATGGGGAGTTGTCAACTAAGTTGGTTCCTATGGTTATTCTAGTTCGTTGGTTACCTGTCAGGGTGCCGCAGCACCCGTCAGGTAATCTTGTTCTGATGTACTGCGCCAGTTTCCCTTGCAATGGGGAGTTGTCAAGTAAGATGGTTCCTATGGTTATTCTAGTTCGCTGGTTACCTGTCAGGCAGCCGCAGCACGCGCACCATGTCGAGGGGGAGTCTTGTCCTGATGTACCGCGCCAGTTTCCCTTGCAATGGGGAGTTGTCAAGTAAGATGGTTCCTATGGTTATTCTAGTTCGTTGGTTACCTGTCAGGCAGCCGCAGCACGCGCACCATGTCGAGGGGGAGTCTTGTGCTGATGTACCGCGCCAGCTTCCCTTGCAATGGGGACTTGTCAAGTAAGATGGTTCCTATGGTTATTCTAGTTCGTTGGTTACCTGTCAGGCAGCCGCAGCACGCGCACCATGTCGAGGGGGAGTCTTGTCCTGATGTACCGCGCCAGTTTCCCGCGCAGCTCGGGGAGGGTGGAGTTGTCGTCTACCAAGATGATTTCCTTCAGGTACACGTGCTCGGAGTCCTCGGGTTGACCGGGGTAACCTCGACAATAAAACGTCAAATGATTAACGCGGCAGTCTTAAATGTCAACCAATAGCCTAAGTGGAAATAAAAAGTAGAATGCATTGACATTAAATATCCAGTATAATATCCAGTGTTATAAGGTGGGCCAAAATGGTTACTGAGTGGGACCCATGGAGCACCATAGACGGTGCAGGCCGGGGTTCAGGCAGACCAAAAAGGAGATGGCGGGACGACTTGGACGCATTCTACCCCAAATGGTGGGAAAATGTCGATGACAGGGTCGAGTGGAGAAAACGAGGGGAGGCCTTTGCCCAGCAGTGGGACACCAAAATAGGCTAATATAAAAAAAAAATAAGAGTTCGATGGTAGGTAAAAGTGTATAATTCGGGTGAAAGCCGAAAAATACCCATTTCAAATTTAAACTATCGTGAGACATATTAACTTAACTAACTTAGCGGTTTCAATCACGTATTTTTTTTTTATAAACGCTAAGTTAGTTAAATACCCATTACACCCTCGAATTGGCGCTTCCTTCATTATTTCGATCGCCAAAATATTGTGAATGCAATGGGTCCCTTTCATCCTTTGGTTAACAATCTAGTAATCCTACTATTAGGTACCTAGTTTCATGATGCGGCCGGTGCCGCGCTCGAGGTAGTCGGCGCGGCGATGCCACGGCTGGTCGCGCCGCGCCGTGTTCAGGACGCTCCATATCGTTCTGTAACAGAAAATAATGGTTGTTACTACGAGTATCACGTTGTACATTTTATACAAACTGGATTGCCACAAATGCCACAAAACTTATAGCGACAGGTTGGGTAAAATTTATTCATTTCTTGAATGCGGTACAATAAAGATGTAATAAAACAATTTTTGATCAGCACATCCTGCCTGAATAGGCATAGAAATAATAAGTACTACCTATAACTATGACTAGATTCTTATGACTTATCATGCAGCATGCAAAAATAATAAAGTTACGAACTTATTCTACATTATACTAAATCCGAATCTTCTGATGTAATTATCGATTTAAGCATCTATCTGATCTATAAACAACAAAAAAGGACGGCCGAGGTAGTCCATACATTTGGTCTAGAGCAATGCATAAATGGAGTTAATTTGCCGCTCGTCGCGCTGCCAGTCGCTTGCGTCCAAAAGGACCTATTTCCGGGCAAAACAATAGAAATATAGGAGTAGCCTTAGAAGGCTTTTTCTTACAGGGAACTTCTTAGTAATCTTAGTACTGCGTAAATGGGGCATTTTCTATGAATAGGGACCTTATTGTCGATGGCGCTTACGCCGCACAGCGTCGCGCGGCATTGTATTTATACTGGAGCAGAGTTTATAATGGCGTAAGCGCCATCGATAATAAGGTCCCTTTTTATAGAAAATACCACAAATATTAAACTTTTAAGATGAATACGAGTAGGTACCTAATGACGACAGAATATGGCTCGTTGTGGAAGATGATGATGACAGAAGTGGAAGGCAGTTCCGCGTCGTATGTGATACGCTCGCACGCTGGATTACGGAAATCTGCAAACAGAAAACCGTAAAGCATTAAGTCCGAGAGGCCGACATTTATACAATTTTCTTTGACTGTGCAAAAAATTTTTACAAATAAATGGTACCTTTGAATTTTCCTCAGTAACCCTATATGTAGAGTCAATAAATATATTGGGTCCTGAACGGGATTTACTCGTAAATATTGTACATACATGCAGCTTATTAAAGCATTCTGTTACATTGTCTGTATCAACACCGCAGTTACTTTTTGTACAACAACATTATCTGTACCTAGCATAGTGTTGCTCCACAAATGAAAAAATAAATAAATAAATTAATTAAAAATATATTTATTTTGCACACAAAGATGGGATTTGCAGATGGAGTATACATGAGGTCCAGGTTGCGCGCATACAGCGGTACATTTATAACAGTATGAACAGGGGTCCCCAAACTAGGCATTGCCTGTATCTTGGGCGACCAGTTAGTGAATTAAAAACTAGATTGAAAAAAAAGTATGTCTATGTCTAAAGGTGAAGATAGGTGCTAATGCTAATAACCTTAGCTACTAGGGATTTACGTTGGTCAGTCTGTCAGTCAAGTCTCTTAAGGCTAAGTGTCTATACCTATAGGTTAAATGTTAACTGTGATGTGGAATTGGATATACCTTCATTTCATATTTTTCATTTATTGCACAGTCATGATACATAAAATAAGGTGTTACAAATAAAGTAATGAAATTCATGACACCCTGTTAGGGCACAACAACAATGTTTAACTTACTATCTAATACCTATTAAAACATTTCATTATAATATATCTACCGTAATTTGTGTAAAGAAATAAAATAAGATAATTATAATCATCAAATAATAACATTGTAAAAGTGATAAAAGATAAAAAAATTAATAACATTCCGTACATTCCGATTTTGGCAATTGTAAAAGTAAAAGTAAAATAAAAAAAATTAAAAAAATTAATCATAATTTAAATTCAATGTCACAATAAATAAATTAAAGTATTTTAAATTCTTATTATAAGTATTTGCGCTATTTTACTTCGTCAGCTTTTCATCATTTAAAAATTCCTCAATTGAGTAATAGCATTTGTGAATTAACATGTCTTTTAATTTCGTTTTAAATAATTTGTCACTTGGTTCAAGTTTAATAGTGTCCGGAATTTTATTGAAAATTGAAATACAATTATATTGTGGCCCATTTTTGAAGATAGCCAAGTTAGATTTTGGTAGGAGTAATTTGTTTTTATATTGGCTTCTAGTTTTTGATGTTTCCGGTTTTATCGGGAATAGATCTGGGTGTTTTCGAACAAAGAGAGCCGCTTCCTTTATAAATATTGAAGGCAGCGTTAACAAATTAAGTTTAATAAAGTGGGGGCGGCAGCTATTAGGAATGTGAATATTTGCTAATATGCGGATACACTTCTTCTGCATGATGAAAAGTTGGCAAGAGTCTACGCCGGCTCCCCATAGGACCACACCATAACGGAGACTCGAGTAGATATACGCGTAATACACAGACAACGCAGATTCAAGGTTCGTGTTCGATTTAAGTACGCTTAGCGCGTATGTATATGTAGCTATTTTTGTTTTGGAAAAATATGTGCATTCAATATGGAAAATTACGCAAAACTCAGTGTAGGGGGGCGCCACTAGCACAAGCAGAGGGCCTACCGCGAAACACGAAAATAGAAAGTTCGTTATCTTACTCTCTATCACTCTTGCATATTGGAGCGATAGAGAGAAATTTGGATTTTCGCGTTTCGCGGTAGGCCCTTTGTACCTTGATGCATCAATGTCATATTTATGTGTAACAAATTATCTGTGAAAACTTGTCACATAAATTGTTTTTAAGGCATAGTATGTACCTATAAGTTACTCTATGGTTTCGCTATCATATGGTTCATGGTTGCCAATAAAATATTATATATAAAATATTAAGAGAAAAAAGAAAAGAAAGAAGAATAGGTGCTAGTGCTGCACTCTGGCGGCAGAACGTTGCAGTATATCCCCTATTGTAAAAAACAAACAGATGTTATTATCATATCTTATATTTAATAACAAAATCAAATTCAATTAACCTTCAAGTGTAAAGTATGTGCAACAAATTGATAACAAGTACCTATATAAAAGGTCGTATGGACTGATGAATCAGCAAGTAAATGAGTAAAACATTAAGGTTTGCAATCACAGTTGGTTCGATGTACGGTGGTATTCAAGCATGCTGATAACACTGATTATTGCATACATGCCACAGAGAATGTTACTACAGAAGTCTAACACACACGTGTGTCTTTTATTACACCTACATAATACCATCCATACTACCTGAGAAGAATAGACAATAGTTATTTGTGCAACAAGAAAGGAAAGTTCGTTTTTCTTGCGAGTGTTTATTTTGAGTCCCGAGAAAGCGAAAGAGTCTATAATTGAGTCACGAGCGAAGCGATTGATTCTAAGTTAGAATGAATCTTGTAGGGACTCAAAAACACGAGATGTAAAATAACTTTGCTCTCGTGTTACACACATAATTTTTCACCTCAGTAGTGAGAACATAATAAAGGTAAAAATGTATTACGAATTACACAGAATAATTCAGAAACAAAACAAAAGTAATCAAAGTATGAAGTGGCAGTTCATGGCCTTCACTAAATTAAAAAGCTTCTTTGTTTCACTCCCTGGAGTGAGGAAAGTCGCACTCTCCTCACTCCAGGGAGTGACGAAAGTAGGCTTGTTCGAGCTGCTGAGGTGAAAAAGAACTTCTTAAACTTTTTGTGAAATTTCACAGTTAAGTACATATTTTCGGAAAAACTTATACTTCTTTTGAGTTCTAGACTTTGTGACCCATTTAAAAATCACACCCACTGGGTGTCACCCAGTGACCTGTGTACTGTAAGTCAAAATTTTATCATATCGCTGGCTAAAGATAGTTGAAATTCGACTTAATGTCACTATGATAATATTCAAATTTCAGTTCGATAAAAGTGAAACATAGAACCCTCTAATATTGGGGCAGTGATATTTCAAAATATTTAGATCACCACAGTTACACTCACTAGTATTTTCAGTGCTTTTACTAGTGAGTGTTACCGTAGTGATCTAAATATTAAGTTTCAGAAGTCATACCGATTGTGTGTTTTATGTAATCATTGGCATATGTGTCACAATTATCGAATTTAAACTGTTGTGAGACATACTAACATTAAATAATTTCACGGTTTAGACTCACTTGTTTTAGTCACTCACGCGACATGTCACAATACACGGTCGTAGTGAACGCTGCTCGCACTATTAGTGCTTGAGAAAGGAGACCTTCTCCAGGCTCTCCGAAACATGTTGCGCGAGTGACTAAAACAAATGAGTCTAAACCGTGAAATTATTTAATGTGTCACAATTTATCAAATTCAAAGAATAAAAATAAAAATCTACTTAAAAACAGTGCTATGGATTGCAACAGCATTATGCTGAGTTCCCCACTCCTATTATAGCATTCAGTGTTTACGTTTTTCTTTCATAATGATGTGTGTAATTGGTATACTATGTTGTGGCCTTAAACATGTTTTCTTTCTTGCAACTTTCAAGTCATCTATTCATGCTTGTTATGAGATTAAAGTGACGTGAGTGAAGCTTGAGACTGTTCTTTGAGAAATACAATAATACAATTGTGTTAAAGAAATGTATACATATTTGTGAACTCAACTGGATGATTTTAAAATGTAAACAAAACTACAGATTCAAACTTGACATCATTATGATTTAATCAATCGACAATTATCATTGTGCAATCAGCAGCAACAGTAATTAAGCGGGTGAGGTGTTCAAAATTACCTTTACGCTCTTATTCTCTAAAAATAAGGATGTGTTAGTTTCATTTTGAACATGTTGCCCGCTTAGCAACTTCTGCTGCTGACTGCGCAAGTAACAATATCGGGTATTGGTATTAAATGATCAATCACATAATCTTTGATGAATCAGTTTTCTAATAGTTTAGAGTTTCACTACTGTTTTATTGTTTTCTATGGTAACCACCATTACGAATTATCACTTATTTGGTAATAAACTTCTGTTTGTACTATGTATGCAAGTACATTATGTAATTAAAAGTATTTCTAACAAAAGTATTAGACATATTTTTTTTTACTTATGCTTAAAGATAAGAGTACCTAGGTACTTACTATTAGTAATAAGCTTAGTTATTTAGCAAATACCTTAATGCATATTCAAGAAACAAATTGTAGATCTTCAAAAGACAATTTGAAAGCATTCTAAAAATGTAGGTGCCTGTTGCCTGTAAATAATACTCCTAAATAGCAAATGTACAGACATAAGCTAATAAAATGCTATAAAAAATATCTTTTATCTCATAAAACCGCGATCGTATTGTACGTAATGCGGCTCCGCTCCCAGCTTCTCACGCTCTACTTCTCAACTAACTCTTACATGTACATGTACCATGTAATAATAACTCCTAAATATACAGACGATTCAAACTGATTACTCTAACGGGAATATTCGCAAATAGGCCGGAATTTGCATGGAAACATGGCTTACCTTTTAAAGTCCTGTTGTAAGCAATGCGATCGCTCAAGTAAGTGTTAACGGCGTATTTCTTCTCCGTTTCTTCTCCTAAACGCTTGTCTTCGCCGGTGAGGTATGCAGGCTTGCCTCCCTCACCCAAGCCAGGGATTATCCGAGCCTCATCCTCAAGGATCTGCCTCTCGTAAACATCTTCGTCGGGCTCCAGTATAACCGCTCGCGTAGCGCGTCTTCCTCCGCGCCAGTATTCGAATAAACTCAAAGTAACTAAAACTATCATGAATAGAAAACATAGCTTCACTAGAAAATACAATTTTCTTAACGGTAATTTGAACATTTTAATTCAAAACAAAGTTTCCGTGACCGCCGCCAGCGGCCGAGCGCCCGAGTTTGACGTTGACGTTTTGTTTTGCTAGCCATGTTTTGTTTATGCTTTGATTTTTTAAACAGGAAAGGAGTTTGTAAACATGCTATTCGGCCTAATCCTATTCTTACAATTTTTGTCGGTGTAAAACGGAAATGATTTTAAAGATTATATTTTTTGTTACAGTTATGTTTTTTTTTAAAGATTTGTATACTTTACATAAAAGTAAATACTCAGTATATCTGGGGGCACGGCAGTGCCCCCGCCGAGACGAGCTAAGCGAAGCGCAAGGGCACTACCTACCTTTTCTCGAAGCGCTTCGTCGTTTTTTTGAGCCCTCATAACTTGGGTGTTTCTGGATTACACCAGATAAACAAAATTCTCGGGATATGATGCCAATAGTGGACTTATTAAGCATAAAATATTTCTGTTGCAGAATTCTTATACTATTTTATATATTCATATATAAAAAACCCCGATTTCGTCACTCACTCATCAAAACCTTTAGGGTACTCCCTGAAGTCCTAGGAAGCTTCAATTTGGTATGTAAGATAGTCTTAGTACACAAGCTTGTTTGCCACCGTCGTGGTAAAAAAAAAAAAGAAAAAAAAAGAAATTTAGATAGTTTTTGTTATGGGGAATGATATCTATAGAATAGTTTTCAACCCCAAAATCACCCTGTAAGGGTGAAAAGGGGTTAGAAAAGGGCGTTAGGGGGAAAAGGGGGTTGAAGTTTGTAAGGGGAATCAGTAAAAAGCAGATTGTATAAAAGATGCCCCCAGATAATTTCCCCAAATTTCAGGATTTTTAATAGTAAACCCTTTAAATAAGGGGATGGAAGATTTTCATAAGCAACTTACAAAAATAGGTGAACTTACTTACTTACTCCTCTGGCGCAGCGACCCAAAGTGTGTCTTGGCCTCCAACACGACAGTTCGCCACTGATCCCGGTCCTGTGCAGTTTCTGCCAGACTTAGACCTGGAGCTAGCGCAGAACAGCGTCCACCACATCCGCCCATCGGTACCTAGGTCGCCCGACCGGGCGGCGTGCTGTCGGTTTTCCCTCAAACGCTCTTTTCACCGCCCGATCGTCTCCCAAAATAAGTGAAATGCCACCAAAAACATTTCATGTAAAATGTTGCCAAGACGAAACCATAAGGCTCGCACTGTCAAAAAGTTATCAGATCTTTTGTAAAGCCAAGCTTCTAACTCTACAGGCCCTAACTTCACAAACTCTACACCTTAGTTAAAATATGTGGCATGGCCGTTTTGTTACATAAAAAATAATTTATAGTGAATACATTTTTCACCTTACGCTCATGTGACGGTAGCGAAACGGCTAAGTGTAGAGTCAAAAATAGAGACAAAAATGAAATTCTTGGCGTCCCCTACTATTATTATAGCAGGTTAAATAAAGGCATCTATCAAAGTGATCGTGAAATAAAACCCAGAGTAGCAAATAAATCATGTATTGTAAGTAAGTACAAAACACATCGTACACAGGGAATGTTAAACTTTGTATTCAAGCACCAATGTTTTTTTTATTGAAACATAGGGTAAAGGCATCAGTAGGTCAGCCTAAAACAGACACAAAAATCTGACTAATGGCTTCTTTACCCACAGTGCGAAACGCTAGTTCACAGACCGTCTCTTTTCTGATACAATACAATTCAGCATAATAGTCACTCAGTTCATTTTATATAATACAATCACTTAAAGAGTGATAAACTTCCCCAAATAAATAATTTAAATACTGTACTTAATTTCAAATTCAATAATAATAATGATAACATCAACAACTAGTTGACGCTATTAAACAACAGTCGCAACCGACAACTATGTATACATTTTTGCAATAGAGTAAGGTGAAGAAATGTATACATATTTATGAACTCGACTGTAGGAATCATTAAAAGGACTCCCAGATCCCAAACTACCCATAACATAACCTATACTTCGTTTTTAGCATTAGAATGAACTTCGCAAAAGTAAGCTTGTGGTTTCAAATCGGGCACTTTTTGCGGTAATATTTTTGAAGTAAATTATAAGTATGGAGCGTGCATAAACTGTAGGGGGCAGCACAGGAGACGTCAGATTTTTTGGCGCGAGGCATAAATGTGTAGTTTATGCTTCCAAAGTAGCCCACAAGATGGCAGCACTTGTTTTGGCGTGAAATGTCAATGTACATATGATGTACATGTTTATGGTTCTGATTCAGGCCACGAGATGGCAGACCCTCGAACGCGCACGGTCCCTATTGACCATGCTACATTAGAAGTTTTTATTATTATTAACAATTAAAGAGCCTGATAAACACTGCACGCTTACCTACTTCTGTAGAGTTCATTCTATCTCAAGCTTAAAAAGAGGAAGTTTAGGAACTAAAGCCGAGGAATAATTCTTACATAGGGTACCTGCTATAGGTATTGGCCACTCTTAACAATGAGGCTTCAATTGACTTGAGTGAGAGTGGCCAATTACTATGTAGTGACCAATAACTACATCCTGTTTTTTTTTAATTCCGTTAACTTCGGGATATGCTTAAGTGCATTTAAAGAAACCAAACGGCATAGTAAATTTCCGAAAAAAAAATTTTTTTTTTTCTAAAAAGTACTTCAATGCTGCATTTAAATTGTTGTTATAACGCGGGCATTATATTATAAATTATAATTTATAATAAATTCAAACAAATAATTGAAAACTATGACATATCAATGACATTTCGAATATCGATCGTTCAAGATAGTACTTGCGTTTAGTATAAACTTTTACTAAACACTAAAATCAATATGTAAACAGGTTCTAAGACAAGTGTACATGCTCGTAGGGGCCTTATCAGATAAAAATAAATTATTGATTATCTCCAAAATGGAGTTAATTAGAATACTGGTGGTGGCTTTGAGAAAGTTGCTTAGTTTAAGCTCAGGGAATGCACCCTCGAAATTGGTTCTCTGCCTTTTCGCCGAAAATTGTATTGCAGAATTTCACTTGACAACCAACTTTTCGCCAAAGTTTCATTTGACCGAATTTCATTTCGCAACTTTACATAATCCAACCTAACCTAACCCAACCTAGCAGGGCTCGGAACCGATATTTTTTAAAAACCCCGAAATAGCCCAATATTTTGAATTTTTTTATGCTCATTACGTAGGACTGAATCATGTATTTAGGAAACAATTTTGCATTATTAAAACGTCCCATTAAAAATGAAATTATAAACAAAAGAACGAAAAAGAACGTAATAATACCGGTATTTTTGTACGGAGCAAATACCGGTTTCCGACTCCTGCAACCTAGTACGTCATTTTCATTTCCCAACTATGGGGTTGGGAAATGAAATGGTTGCGAAATAATTATTTGGTAACGATTGGTTTGTCAAATGAAACTTTGGCGAAAAGTTGGTTGCCAAGTGAAATTCGGCAATACAATTTTCGCGAAAAAGGGAGTACAGCCTCGAAATTAACGGGATTAAAAAAAAAACACTGTGTATAGCAGACATAGCAGACACCCTGCCAGTCCAGTTCACTCAATTATTTGCTGAAGAGAATTTTCATTTTTCATTAACTTAACTGATATAATTTCTATAACTAGACACCGTTCAGTATATAGAAGATTTTAGTGTTTTAATGGAGCTAACAGCGTAAAACGAGTATCAGTGGACCTTAATAGTTTAACAATAAGGTTTAGAATAGTGCATCTAACTGTCGTCGCTCCTCTTGGCCCCCGCGCGCTTGAACAGCGCGTCCAGCGCGGCGAGCTGCGCCTTGCCCAACCGCGCGCCCTTCATGTCCAGGACCTGGAGGTACCATCAAGCATTACTTATACATATGTGTCGTTTCCAAGCAAAAGGTACCACATTGTCGCTTGCCATAAGGACGCTCTGACAGGTTATTCTTATAAAGATACGAGCAAATTTGGTCCTTATGGTAAGCGACAACGTGGTACCTTTTGCTTGAAAACGTCACATATGTATAGTGTGACAACTTACGAAAACCAAACAATATCCGTCCATTACCACAGAATACATAATAGTACTACGGAAAGGAAACTTCCTACAAAACCGAAGTTTGACAGCGATTCAGGGTCGAATCATGCTATCCCTTTCTAATATATGGCAGTATCCCTCTCGGCTATTTAGGGTTGTCAAAATTCAAGTCATTATCTTATCTGTGGTCGTGAACGCAAAGGGACGTTAAGTTGGTCCAACCCTAATAATTGCTCGGAGCGATGCTGAACCGAACCCCTCCCCCTCCCGCGGCGCCGCCCACCCCCTCTAGCGGCGCCACCACGAGTTAGACCCCGTACCTTATGGAAGTCCTGCAACGTCGCGTCCTGCAGTAACTGCACGAACTGCGCCACGAAAGCCTCCCCTCCTCCCGCGGCGCCGCCCACCCCCTCTAGCGGCGCCACCACGAGTTAGAACCGTACCTTATGGAAGTCCTGCAAAGTCGCGTCCTGCAGTAACTGCACGAACTGCGCCACGAAGGCCTCCCCCCCTCCCGCGGCGCCGCCCACCCCCTCTAGCGGCGCCACCACGAGTTAGAACCGTACCTTATGGAAGTCCTGCAAAGTCGCGTCCTGCAGTAACTGCACGAACTGCGCCACGAAGGCCTCCCCCCCTCCCGCGGCGCCGCCCACCCCCTCTAGCGGCGCCACCACGAGTTAGAACCGTACCTTATGGAAGTCCTGCAAAGTCGCGTCCTGCAGTAACTGCACGAACTGCGCCACGAAGGCCTCCCCCCCTCCCGCGGCGCCGCCCACCCCCTCTAGCGGCGCCACCACGAGTTAGAACCGTACCTTATGGAAGTCCTGCAAAGTCGCGTCCTGCAGTAACTGCACGAACTGCGCCACGAAGGCCTCCCCCCCTCCCGCGGCGCCGCCCACCCCCTCTAGCGGCGCCACCACGAGTTAGAACCGTACCTTATGGAAGTCCTGCAAAGTCGCGTCCTGCAGTAACTGCACGAACTGCGCCACGAAGGCCTCCCCCCCTCCCGCGGCGCCGCCCACCCCCTCTAGCGGCGCCACCACGAGTTAGAACCGTACCTTATGGAAGTCCTGCAAAGTCGCGTCCTGCAGTAACTGCACGAACTGCGCCACGAAGGCCTCCCCCCCTCCCGCGGCGCCGCCCACCCCCTCTAGCGGCGCCACCACAAGTTAGAACCGTACCTTATGGAAGTCCTGCAACGTCGCGTCCTGCAGTAACTGCACGAACTGCGCCACGAAAGCCTCCCCTCCTCCCGCGGCGCCGCCCACCCCCTCTAGCGGCGCCACCACGAGTTAGAACCGTACCTTATGGAAGTCCTGCAAAGTCGCGTCCTGCAGTAACTGCACGAACTGCGCCACGAAGGCCTCCCCCCCTCCCGCGGCGCCGCCCACCCCCTCTAGCGGCGCCACCACGAGTTAGAACCGTACCTTATGGAAGTCCTGCAAAGTCGCGTCCTGCAGTAACTGCACGAACTGCGCCACGAAGGCCTCCCCCCCTCCCGCGGCGCCGCCCACCCCCTCTAGCGGCGCCACCACGAGTTAGAACCGTACCTTATGGAAGTCCTGCAAAGTCGCGTCCTGCAGTAACTGCACGAACTGCGCCACGAAGGCCTCCCCCCCTCCCGCGGCGCCGCCCACCCCCTCTAGCGGCGCCACCACAAGTTAGAACCGTACCTTATGGAAGTCCTGCAACGTCGCGTCCTGCAGTAACTGCACGAACTGCGCCACGAAAGCCTCCCCTCCTCCCGCGGCGCCGCCCACCCCCTCTAGCGGCGCCACCACGAGTTAGAACCGTACCTTATGGAAGTCCTGCAAAGTCGCGTCCTGCAGTAACTGCACGAACTGCGCCACGAAGGCCTCCCCCCCTCCCGCGGCGCCGCCCACCCCCTCTAGCGGCGCCACCACGAGTTAGAACCGTACCTTATGGAAGTCCTGCAAAGTCGCGTCCTGCAGTAACTGCACGAACTGCGCCACGAAGGCCTCCCCCCCTCCCGCGGCGCCGCCCACCCCCTCTAGCGGCGCCACCACGAGTTAGAACCGTACCTTATGGAAGTCCTGCAAAGTCGCGTCCTGCAGTAACTGCACGAACTGCGCCACGAAGGCCTCCCCCCCTCCCGCGGCGCCGCCCACCCCCTCTAGCGGCGCCACCACGAGTTAGAACCGTACCTTATGGAAGTCCTGCAAAGTCGCGTCCTGCAGTAACTGCACGAACTGCGCCACGAAGGCCTCCCCCCCTCCCGCGGCGCCGCCCACCCCCTCTAGCGGCGCCACCACGAGTTAGAACCGTACCTTATGGAAGTCCTGCAAAGTCGCGTCCTGCAGTAACTGCACGAACTGCGCCACGAAGGCCTCCCCCCCTCCCGCGGCGCCGCCCACCCCCTCTAGCGGCGCCACCACGAGTTAGAACCGTACCTTATGGAAGTCCTGCAAAGTCGCGTCCTGCAGTAACTGCACGAACTGCGCCACGAAGGCCTCCCCCCCTCCCGCGGCGCCGCCCACCCCCTCTAGCGGCGCCATCACGAGTTTGAGGATCATCTCCGCCTTCGTCATCAGTTTGATGACCACTTTGGTGTAGGTGGCGGGCGCGGGGCGCTTTACTTCAGACCCTGAAAGAAAAGTTTTAGTTCTGTGTTTTAAGACGATAGTGGACTGGACGACTGCGTCTCCGTACATTTGTAGTCCCCGTTTTCCTCCCTGAACATTGATGTTATGGAAAATATTTTTACACAATTGACTACTGCACGTGCGGTCACGGTCACTTTATGAGTTCAAGTTACACACACTTCTATAGGGAGCATGCATGAATTATAGAGCACAGCCGTCAGATTTTTGGCGCGAGGCGTAAATGTGAAGTTTATGCTTCCGGTGTAGCTCACAAGATGGCAGAACCTACTATGCACAAGAAAACGTACGAGAACCAGGGCTCGGAACCGGTTTTTTTTTATCCCAAAATAGCCCAATCATTTTTTTTTTATGCTCTTTACGTAGGATTGAATCATGTATTTAGGCAAAGATAGATATAACTCCGTAATAGATGGATACAGTCTAAGGAAAAAACGTGCCTCGAAAATCAAGAAAATTTGATTCTCGTTCAGAGGGCGCTACTAGCTTTGGCCTACTGTCGTATAGATGGCGTTGACGGTTTCGTTTGTTATTTAACAATTTTAACGCATATTAGTGAAAGAACATGGGTCAAAATCATAAAAATAATTAATGCAAATAAAAAAAATCATTTATCCATATTTAAATACATTTTATCGTATTTTTATAAATCTTCATTTTTAGTTTTAAAGTGTGTCGACAGATGGCAGTGAATTTACTGGGGTTACAAAATTTACTATGACAGTACCGCTCTAGTATAAGTTACTCTATGATTTAGGTAACAATTTCGTATTATGAGATTGTCCAATTAAAAATGAAATAATAAACCAAAGAACGAAAAAGAACGTAATAATACCGGTATTTTTTGTATGAAGAAAAAACCGGTTTCTAGCCTTGACGAGAACGGTAGATGGCAGCACTTGCTTTGGTAATGTTTATGTTTCCGATTAAGGCCAAAAGATGGCAGACCCTCCAACGTGCGGCGCACGGTCCCTATATTGATTCCAGTTGGTTGGTTATTATACCTATTGAAGGCAGGTCCAGCAAGGCCGTCTTCAGCATGTGCGTGTCGAGGAGCAGCTGCTCAGCACCCGCCGTCGAGATCGGCTTGCACTTGTATATGTTCTGTATGAACTTCGGGATGAACGAGTTCGCGAATCTACAAACAAAAACAATACAATATACTGATTTAAACTAACACGATTTTCACTCATAATTTAAAACTAACACGGGACTTAATCGCGTACAAACTTACGTTTATTTATGGCCTGACGTTTCGAACGTGACGTCACGTTCGTGGTCACAGGCAGACTGGCGAGGTCTGCCTGTGGTCTCTACTAGTCAACCTAAGCAGAGAGATTGTGAGCGGTGCTACAATCTTGTCTTTAATCTTTATGACATATTGTGATCTCTATGACTTTATGACATATTGCTTTTAGTCACTTTGGCATTTGTCAAATGTCGCAATCGGAACTGAATGGGTCCCTGTTTCACCACGGTGACGACTGCCAGCTGATTGCGACTGCAATTCGCCGTACATTGCTAGTCCAATAAGTAAATTTTCACCTCAGTAGCTCGAACAAGCGTACTTTCGTCACTCCCTGGAGTGAGGAAAATGCGACTTTCCTCACTCCAGGGAGTGAAGACAGTGCGACTTTTCTCACTCCAGGGAGTGAAACAAAGTAGCTTTTTAATTTAGTGAAGGCCATTAACTGCCACTTCATACTTTTATTACAATTTTTTTTTCTGTATTATTCTGTGTAATTCGAAAAACATTTTAACCTTTAATATGTTCTCACTACTGAGGTGAAAAATTATGTGTGCAACACGAGAGCAAAGTTATTTTACATCTCGTGTTTTTTCAATAAACACTCACAAGATTTTTCTTCCACTCCAACTTTCCACTCTTGTTGCACAAATAACTATTAGACGGTCGGTACCGTCGTTACTTCTACCCAGAAATGGACAAGAAATTGTCAGCGTCAGGTGTCAACTGTCAGCGTGGTGGTACAGGCTTGTGTAATCCGTATAATGTGTACATACCTTATACAGAACTGCGTGAAGTACTTCCTCGAGCTCGCCAGGTTGTCTCTGAGGTTGGGCACGGTGTTCTTGAAGTGCATAATGATCTGCGTCACGTACGTGCTCTGGTCGCCGACCGTCTGCACGTGCAGCCACGGAGCACGCGCCATGGCCTGACACACAACATCACACCACACTTACGGTTCAACATATTACTATTGTACTGCCGAGGTGCTCAATAATGTATGTACACGCACTCTAGCGCCTTGGCAATAGAGGAGTGTTCAGATACTTCAGATATTTGTGAACACCTTGGCCGCTCCAGATACATCTGATGGCGACTGTATCTATTCTTTTTTTCACAACTATTAAAAAGCGTCTGGCTTGAATCTTGAATCTAGACTATATAAAGGAGCCAAATCTCTATGTATGAAAAGTGTCCATCAAAAAACAGTAATTAGGCGGCGCCACCATACACCGAAATACTACCAAAAACAACCTACGTAATTTGGTCGGGTTATTTGTTGCCTTATATGGTTCATGTTATACTCATGTCCCGGAGCCTAACTAGCGCCACCGGAGAGATTAGGAACTATTATTTAAAGCTGAAAGCGGTCACTTTTGCAACAATTCTGCCATAAGTGATTGGCATCCTTTCTATACCATCCATACGTCTGATGTGATAGGTATGACAGACAATATGTAGATTAGAATTAATAGAATAGAAAAACTGTACTATTGTGTGCCCTTACAGGGTGTCATGAACTGGCTATATGAAATGTAACACCTTATTATGTACATGACATTTGCTGAGTCGAAGTATGGATGTCATCTTATATCGGTTCCATTTGTCCCTGTAGCGTGTCTGTATGACCCTGAATCGGGTCGATATGACCCAATACTGGGTCGAAGTGACCCTGTGTGAGGTCGAAGCAGGTTCCCCGGAGGACGGGTTCATCACAGGCAGCTCCCAGCTCGCCAACCACTGCAGCGATGCAGTCGCCGATCAGTGCATTGAAGAGCTCCTGCTCCGGCGACAGGTTGATATTACGATGTACCGGGTCGATGTGACCCCGTGCCGGGTCTAACTGACCCAGGACCGGGTCGAACTGACCCTGTACCTGCTCGAATCCGTTACCTGCAGAGCGGGTTCGCAGGCGGCTTCCAGCTCGCCCACGAGCGCGGCGATGCAGTCCCCGATGAGAGCGTGGAAGAGCTCCTGCTCCGGGGACAAGTCGATGCGCTCGGCGAGGCGGGGGACCACCTGACATACAAGTCACATTTACAAAACACTGGATATACAATTATGGATGGCATAGAAAGGATGTCAATCTCTATATATGACAAGTGTCCATAAAAAAACCGGCCAAGTACGAGTCGGACACACACGAAGGGTTCCGTACCATTAACTATAAAAACAGTCACCCATCCAAGTACTGACCCCGCCCGACGTTGCTTAACTTCGGTCAAACACACTGTTATTAAATTATATATAGTCCACCTCATCGCTTTCGATAGAAGAATATACATTCAAACCGGGGATGTTGCGAATATTCGCATCCGCATCCGCATAAAATCGATGCGGAGCTTAATGCGGATACGGATGTGGAATAGTTTTAGCGGCGGCGTAAGTGCTAGGTAATTTCGTCATTAGCCAATAGGAATCTCGTTTCGTTTTTGTGATTCGTCGATCGAGCGGATGCCTATGACGAACAGCGACAAGAAGTGAAAAGTTTGTTTATTTGGACTTTAGTATAGTAATGCGATTGTGGGGCACCTATATTCTTGTTCAAATAATAAGTTTCGTTTTTTTTTAATAAAAATTATGTGAGCCTTTAAAAATCCGCATCCGCTTCCACGTATGTCAAAAAAATCGGCATCCGCAACATCCAAATATTCAATCATCCCTTAAACATACCTCTTCCAAAAAGGTATGTTTTATGGCACAAAACAAAGTGTTACGAAGAGCAACAAGTAGCCTTACCACGACTGTCCCAGCAGTGTCACACTCACATATTCGCTAACGTCTGCGTTAGTGCTATTCCACCTGTCTAATCTGCATTGCGTCTCACTCTCTCAATAAGCAAAATGTGAAACGCAAATTGGACAGATGGAATACCATCTTAACTTACGCACACGCTAGCGAATATTTCAGTGTCAAAGTGGTGGTAGCCGTACATACATACACACATACCGGGTGTTAAGTTACCTTCTCCTTCAACTTCTGTTGCAAATGTACAGTTGTTTCTAAGCAGTACTCCGCCGTAGTGATGACGGATGTCACTCGAGATATCTCCGCCGCACTGTACCGCTGCGTGCTAAAACCGTCACATGAAACATATATTGTCATTGTCGTAATCATTGTGCCACTATCTTCATCTCATCTAGCTAAATGAATTCAATAAATAAATGTCTTATCGATCTATCTATCTATATCAATAATCATCCACAGAGATAAACTATAGGGTACTTATTTGTTTAACAAAGGAGAACAGTTGTTGATTATCTCTTAAAGAACTAACAAGAGATAGGTTCAAAAGTTGGAATCATGAGTTGAAGGTTGCGTTGTGAGGGTTTTAAAGGATGAACAAAGTTAGGTTTAGTTATTAATTTATATCGTTTTAGTTTTATCTAATTGTAGCTTGTTTAGGTTTAATTAGTTTTAAGACATAAGTTTGAAATTTTATTTGACATTGATGTGATAGTAATGTTATAAATTATATTTTTCAATAGCGGGAAATTATGTATTGGGTGTATTCAAAACTGCGGGTGAGGTAAGTTTTATGGAGAAGGGATAACTGTCAGTGATATTTGTCAAAATAAGTGTCAGTCTTGTGGCTAAAAAATAATTAAAGTCCGAAGTATGGTTACCCCACACTAAATACCTAACTGAAGCCTAGCTGTCATACATCTGACTCAAATTTTTTTTGGCAAGTGACAATTACTCTACTACAATTACAATCAAAACACGTAAAATTCTTCCTTCATAAATACTGTGGCAGGCAGTACGTGGTGGCAGGTGATTAATATCCAAAGAGGAAAGTGTTCATGTGAAACTCTTTAAGCTTCTTTGCTAATCGTTACGTTAGGATAACCATGTGAATGTGTATTTTATTTTATTTATTAATCATGTGAAGCCTAAAAAAATGGGTTAAATTAAAACTTTTAAAAAAATACGTACATAAAAATAAAAAATACCAGTAATGCATTGCATGTTTATTTAATTAAGCTTTTTTAATTGACTAAGTACACTTTATATTATAAGAAAATTGTTTATCCAAAATCCGATCGCTCTCTAAAATTGTGTCACATATATTGTAACTAGCCCTAGCACAGGCCCCGGTCTTTTTGGGCTGTTACTGCACACTATGTCTTTAAACGCTGGCTTAAATTAAAATGTATAATTAGAAATAGTGAAAAGTTTGTTGTATATATTTAATAAATAAAAATATAAAAATAAAAATAAAAATACTTTTGATTATTTTAAAAGCATGAGACTTAATTGAGGGGCTTAGTTTAGGGAAGATGTGTGTAAAACATTGATTTAGTATTACCAATTTGAAGTCACTCTGTACAGGGTGGTACTGGTAGTGGTAACGATGGCAGGATGGATGGGTAACAGTACTCACTGGGCCGGTTGGTTGGTAGCCAACGTTTGCAAGTTGGCGACCAGCGCGAGCGTGGTGGTGGCGGCGGCGGCGCGCGGGAGCGCAGCGCGCAGCACGGAGCCGGCGTACGAGCGGAGATACTTTTGGAACACGCCCGCCAACTCTGTACACACAAACATCTCAATCAAAATGCATTTATTCGTTTAACACAGGTACAGTCGAAGGCAAAAATATCGATCCAGACAAATGGCTGAAAAATATGTGAACACGACTTTATTGTTTAAGGTGTAGGAGCACATGTACATATATTTTTGAAACTTTGAGAATGTAAATATATTTATGCCCTTGACTGTACATAGTATTGGTCTTAAGAAATAAAGCATATCGCGATCACTATGTTACGAATTTGTGTATTTTTTTCAAAATTTTAGACCCAGTAGTTTCGGAGATAAAGAAAGAAAGAAAGAAAGAAAGAAAGAAAATACATTTATTTGACGCCACAACATAGTACATAAAAAAAAAGAAAAGCATGCAGACAAAAAAACATTTGGACGCCAAAAAGGATCCCCACTCAGCATAGTGCCGCGGCAAACCGTGGCGCTGGTTTTCTGTGGGGACCTGGCTTAATCTAAAAATAATGGCGACACGTACGCCAACGACACACAAATAAAATTTACATTGACATAAAAATACAAACATTATTAAACAGAAAATTAAGACAAACAAAATATTAATAAAGGGGGGGATGGTCATTTTTTGTATATTTTCTTGAATAATTTCTAAGCTGTTTATCCTAAAATTATAGAAAATATATCTGAGTTTCTCACAATGAGCTCTTTCATTTGATATGTAACACGATATAGTTTGAAAAACTTTATTTTTTAATTTTCTAATTTACCTCCAAAAAGTGGTCCCTATGTTTAAATTTTATTTGTTTACATTACATGTCCATCTTTGGGTCACAAACTTACATATGTATACCAAATTTCAACTTAATTGGTCCAGTAGTTTCGGAGAAAATAGGCTGTGACAGACGGACAGACGGACAGACGCACGAGTGATTCTATAAGGGTTCCGTTTTTTCCTTTTGAGGTACGGAAACCTAAAAATTACAATAAAAGAAAAATTGACAATAATAATTAAAAAAACAATAAATATTAAATAATACTGAACGTTGTTGACATAACGTAAATTTTAAAGAGAGATAGCATAGTCATAGTACAAATAATGTCAATAATATATTATTAAAATACGCTATAAATCATTATCATTCAAGAACTGCTGTACACTTTAACATTTTTCAATTAGCAGTGATTTTACTGTTTTCTTAAAATGTGCAATATTTAATTCTTCAATAGTATGCGGAATTTAATTAAAGTAGTAGGAACAGGCCTCCGTCGGCCTCCTACCTAGCATGGGCTCCCCGGTAGTGAGGTGCGCGCACTGCACTAGACACTTCTTGTAGAACAGGAACAGGTCGGCGCACGAGGAGAGCACGGCGCCGGCCTCCGCCGCCGGCGCTGTCGGCGCCAGGGGGGTCTTCGCGTCCTGCGCGGAGTTAACATAGAAGTAGATTAACCCCTCGAGTCTCAGCCGTGTAAACAATAAGCGTCGGAGCCCCAGGGTTTACTGACTGACCTGTATGAACCTGTCCATGAGCGAGGCCAGGTTGGAGTCGAGGCTGCTGATGTAGATGGACAGGTAGGGCTCGAAGCAGGAGCCGATGATGCCGACCCACGGCCCGCCCGGCCGCGCGGCGCCGCCCAGGCTCCCGGGCTGTGCATGGTGACGGTGACGGTGACAGGTCAATGTTAGTGGACTGGTGGAGCGAAGTGCCCCCCTTTAAATACACTTACTAACGGCCGAGTGCCGCTGGCAAATAATCATAACTATTCACACTATAAAAGGCAGCGCGCTTCTTGCGCTCTTGCTCTTACATACAGGGTGCCTGGGGCGCCCTTCAAACTAAAAGGTCGGGCGAAGCGCGCGCCCTTACAGCTTGCGGCGCCCTTCAAACTAAAAGGTGCGCTCCACAAATATTTTCAAAACACATTATTTTACATAAAATTCATGAGTTAGGTAGGTACAGTAATCATGCAGTTAGGTACAGTCCGTTAACTCTATAACATAAGTAGCGGCTTACCAAATGCACCTAAGTTCATTGTTTCTTTAAAATACATATACTTTTTTGTTTTCGAGTAAAACAGCTGTGACATACGGACAGAGAGACGAATGAACGGACAGATAGACATGACGAAAATATAAGGGTTTCGATTTTTCCATTTTGGCTAAAAGGACCCTAAAAAGAATATACAACGCGCCATTGTAAACCTTATTACAGTGCACTAAGGTTAATAATAAACTTTCACCGTGTGCGTCCGTGGCGGCGTGGCCACGGTCAGTCACCTTTGACCGAAGTTAAATCGACACGAGTTGCAAACTTGCCAATTATCTATTCGCACATGTATGGTAAAACGTTTTACAAGTACATATGGCAATTTGAATTTTCGAGACAGTCACGTAATGTGCTAATTATCGCACTAGTGCGGTAAAGTGGCACCGTATGTACTGTATAAGAGCTTACGTCTTTGGCGTCTGCGTCGAACACGGCGTGCGGGTCCACGACCACGTCGAGCTCCGCGCCGGCGCCGGCGGGCAGCGCCGCGCCTGCGCACACCACCACATCTTACTTACTTACACTTCCACAGATCTCAGTCAGGTATATAACTCCAATATTATGCTTTACTGTATTCGATTTGGTGTTTCTTTAAGACCTTTAACCTCGTAAGGCCCACCATACAAAGTTTCCCTATTTTTAATTTGAACCTTGTTGTATAGAAGATTAGGGTGACTTTCTTTTGTTTTAGAAAACAATGAAACAAAAGAATTGCTACTTAATTCAGTTAGTGTAAGGTTCAAATTAGATTGAAACAGAGTGAACATTATTGTGATGCACATTGGGCCTTACGAGGTTAAAGTACGATTCCCACCGAACGAGCGTTTGTTTGTACGGCCGCGAGCCGGTCGGCTCCTCGCGGACGCGACCGGCTCCGGTCGGACTCCGTCGCTTCTGCCATACATGATGTAGGCACATTGAAAATGCGCTCCGGCGCGGCCCGACTCCGGCCGGTCGGCGGGAAACGTACATAAGTCTATCCTGTAGTCTAACTATAAACAAAAACTTATCAAGAAAAATGCAATTTATATTTGTTGAAATTATTTATTGTACAATGGACAGAAGGGCCTTTTATGGGCCTCCGGTAGTAACTCACCGTCATCTTGGAATCGTTTGTGCAGCAATAACTCGAAGGCATATGTCTTCTGTATGGCGTAGAGAAGTAACTTCACATCGAGTTCGCTTCTCCGCGCCGCTAACAACGCCGTTAGTTGAGTTTTCGTCACCTACAAATATAAACTGTATTATAAGTAAAACAAACAAAAAACAACCCTCCTTTATTTAGTTTAAAATTTTAATGCGTGTGAGCTAAGGAGGTATTTATCAAGTGTCCACTTTGTACTTACCTCACAATTGTTACAAAAAATGGTACCTCCGAAAAGTTTTACCTCATAAAACTGCAAGTCACAAATATTTAGCTCACAAAAGTGCGTAGCTATTCTTTCACTAAGCCTTTACGACCTCGGAAAGACTTTGCCAGCGTCATCTTTGAGGGCCAATAAATACCCTTTGGTTGAACCTTTGATATTGGCGGAACCCCTGTCTAAAACTGCGAAATTCGTGTACAGTTTTTTTGATGTATACTAACACTTATTGAAACAAATGTAGAGGCCCAACGGAGCCGACATGTCTCAGTGATAAAGGCTCCTTTTAAATATGTAGATAAAAAAAAAAAAAAATACCCTTTGAGTCACGCGTAGCGACGCTCAATATGTGTGAGTTATCTATTAAAATTGTTACCTCACAAAAGTGCGTAGTAATTCGCTCACTAAGCTTCCATGACCTCGGAAACACGTTACCAGCGCCATCTTCAAAGGCTAGTAAATGCCTCTTCAGCCACGCGTAGCGGCGCTCCACGTGCGTGAGCCACGCGCATTCTTGTTCCGCGGAGAACAGGTGCTCGTATTCCTGCGACAAACAACAACTTAAAGTCACCTTATACAAAAAAAATGTGACCACAAAACAATATCAACATCATTTTATGTAGTTCATCAGCAACTTCAACTTTATATCTAATTTATAGGATTTAAAATTAGATCTATTTAATCGTATTTTTCATAAATCGATGAATAAATATTCATAATTTCAGCCGCACCAGCTATTTAAACACTACTAAGTAGTCATCTCTGGAGGACCAAATAATTCTTGCACCGTGTCAAAATGAATGCTTGCCCCGGTAATAAAATGTATTGTGTTAGTTGTGAGCTCTCACCTGCAGTTGCATGGTGGTGAACCACGTCAGCAGCTCGCGCTTTACTTTAGGCTCTAGTGCGTCCACCACGCCGCACGCTTCGCTTAACGTCTTCGCCGAGACCGTGCTGGCTTTACCAGCTGAAACAATAAATTGACTCATTATCGTATTACGAAGTAAAATACGAAATACAAATGAAGGATACATATTGTTAACTTGTGAAGTTAACAGCGCCATCTATCTGACCCTTTATGTACTTAATCGAAACCTAGATCGCATGTCAATAGATCGATAATAAATAGGCATCCAATAAGGGTTCACAGTTCCCAATGCAGTCCATAGGTGGCGCTGTAATCAATGAGTAATCGATTTAGGCTAGTGAATTTAGAATAGAATAGAATAGAATATTTATTTGCTTGAATACGTAACAATCAGATCTTATAAAATAGTTGGACACAGTATTCAGTCGACACAACATCAACATGCAAAATATTTACATAATGGTACAATAAGGTACATTCATTAATTACTAACATGCAATCATTAAAACACTATCATAATAAAACAATGTCAATGAAATTAAATAGAAAAAAAATGAGAATTATGGTACATTAGTCAAAAGTAAAATAAAATAAAATAAATTACATATGTCAAATAAAAAACTGTCATTTTAAATATTACGTTTTAAATTTTAAATAATCCTTAACACTATAAAAGCAATGTTCATGTAGCCATTCAGTTAATTTTATTTTAAATACGTTCCCTTTCAACATTCTCAGCTCTATAGGGAGGTTATTGTATATTACAACACACATATTAAAAGCATTTCTCCTATATATATCAGAGGTACAGGCTGGCTGGTATAGTAGATGTTGGTACTGAGCCCGGAGTTGTCTTGCGAACATTTCCTCGCGCTTTATAAAGTACTCCGGGTGGTTTATTGTAAAAATACATACTTTTAAAATGTACATACAGGCTAGGGGGAGAATGTGAAACTTTTGGAAAAGAGGTCTGCACGTGTCATCATATTTAACGCCACCCAATGCTCGTATACAATATTTCTGGACCATGAATGCCCTCTGGACCTCAACAGAATTACCCCACAGTAGCAGGCCGTAATTAAGGGTAGATGACACATATCCATGGTAAGCTGCTAACGCGGCCCGAGTGGAAATTGTATTTTTAAGATTTCTCAGGGCAAAAACAAATCGCGCTAGTTTAGAACACACTGCGTCGATATGATGTTTCCAGTTTAAATGTTCATCAATAATTATGCCTAAGAATTTGGCACTATGAGATTTTACAATTGGAGTATTATTAAGATTAATAGTTAGATTCACAGTTAAATTCGAATTACGATGATGAAATTGTGTAAACAGAGTTTTATTAACATTAATATTTAGGTCATTACATTCTATCCATGTATTAACATCTGCTAATGCTTTATTTATGTCCGATTCATAAGTATTCACGTCAGTTCCTTTTACTATTAAGGTAGTATCATCGGCAAAAATTATACACCTTTGCGATGTTGATTGTGGAAGATCATTTATGTATAATAAGAACAACAAAGGGCCTAAATTACTTCCTTGTGGCACCCCTGTCTCATTGACACGACACTGAGATCTAAACTTTCTCTTTAAAAGATTGTTCCCTTCTGTGACCATTCTCGCAATTTCCGTGCACTGTGTTCGGTTGGTCAGGTAACTTTTCATCCAATCTAGAACATTACCTCTGATACCAAGGCATTCAAGCTTGGAAAGGAGTTTCGAGTGATTTACACAGTCAAAAGCTTTGCTCATGTCAAGAAATATACATGTCACTGGTAATTTGTCATTATTAGCCTCTGATATGTCCTTGATAAATTCGAAGCAGGCCAGTTCAGTTGACCGCTCCTTTCGAAAACCAAATTGGTCTGGTGATAGAATATTATACAAAGTTAAGTAATCAGTTAGTCTCACAAACATAGCCTTCTCCATAATCTTTGAAATAACGGGGACCAAAGTAATAGGCCTATAATTATTCGGGTCTTTTCGGTCGCCTTTCTTGAGTAGCGGCTTAACAATTGACATTTTTAATTGTTTAGGAAAAATACCTTGAACAAATGAGAGGTTAATTAAGTGCGCCATGGGACGGCATAAATGTACAGCATTACTTTTAAGTAAAATGGTTGATATGTCGTCATAGCCACATGACTTACTGTTTTTCAACGACATAATCAGTTTAAGCACTTCTTGGTCATCAACAGGCCGTAGAAACATAGATTTAGCATGATTGTTACTGCAATAAATTTTATAATGTGGCCCATTAAATGAAACATGCTTTTTAACTATATCTATAAAAAAGTCATTAAAAATATTACAGATGTCCTGGGGGTTATTGTATGTCATATTATTGTAAGTCAAAGAATTTATATCATTGTCATGGTCACTGCAAGAGCTACTACTATTAATCAAATTCCAAGTCGCTTTGCACTTATTTTTGTTTGATTGTATGTACTGATTACTGTGCAGCTGCTGAGATTTATGTATACATTTTTTTAAAGTGCGGCTGTACCGCTTAAAATGAGTTTTGTTATGTTTATTGTTATTATTTTGGTGCCTACACATCATATATAACTTACGTTTAACATTACATGATTTCTTTAGAATAAAGTATTTTACTTTCCAAATATACTCGAAACGAAGCACACGCTTGTTTTGTCTCAGACTCCCTCAAGATCCTCCGACATCCGCTCACGTGCCGACAGATATGGTGGAAATATTAATTGTCTACGGGTAAGGTTCGGTACCTCAATCGGTGCGCCGAGATGGTATCTCGGAGGCCTCGGAGCTGCTAGTTCGAATATCGCTTGAGACTAGTGTGTTTTTCCAATTATCCTTTATTTGATAACATTGTAGTGTAGTGTAGTGTAGTGTAGTGTAGTGTAGTGTAGTGTAGTGTAGTGTAGTGTAGTGAGCGGTGTCGGTGTAACCTGTGAAGGCCTCCTTGAAGTCGGCTAGGATCTGCGCGGCGAGCGCGCGCCGCAGCGCGGTGACGTCATCGCGGAGCGCGCTCAGCGAGCGGATGTCGCGGTAGCGCTCGAAGTGTTCCAGCACCTGCCGGACATCAACATATCACTGTGATATTAAGATAAGATAATATGGGGCGTTTTCTATGAAAAGGGACCTTATTGTCGATGGCGCTTACGCCGCACGGCGTCGCGCGGCATTGTAATTATATCGGAGCATCGTTTATAATAGCGTAAGCGCCATCGACAATGAGGTCCCTTTTTATAGAAAATACCACATATTTTATTAATTTAAAACTAATTTGTTTTATAAAATGGTAAATATACAATTTATACTTAAATACTAGTACATTCATAGATTCAACTCAAAATATTAGTCGTCATAAGCAAAACTTCATAAATTACTGTTCGTTTCAAAACTATGGAGCTTTGTTTTTAATCCGGCTCGAAGGACCATAAAATGTAAGGGCCACTTGTCACTTTCCATCACATAATTTGTACACAAATTCTGTTAGAAACGTCCTTTTTACACTGTATACTAATAAAATTGTATTTTAATTTTAAATGTAATTTAATGCTAATTTTAATTGTAATTTATTTTAATTGTGTTCGAACTGTATATTAATAAAATTGTATTTTAATTTTAAATGTAATTTAATGCTAATTTTAATTGTAATTTATTTATTTTATAACATAACATTTTGCGCATTATTCTCACTCTCTTTGACATTTGTATGCCAACCGGCAAAACATAGTGCTCAATGTATACCTACACCTAAGACCCATGTATACCTATGTTCTACAAATAAAGCATTCTGATTCTGATTCTACAGATGAAGCCCCGTCTCTGATGGAAAGCCACAGGTAGCTACTTGTTTTTGATGAGGTGGAGCATAATAAATCGATTGATGGACCAGACGCCAAGGATTTCTTAACAGTGCTATTAATGTCCTGAGTTGAGGGTTCCGCACAGGGAGAACCGACAACAATGAGGGAGAGAACTACCGAGTTTTTCCATCTTGCTATGTTGAAGAAATGTATGGAGATAATACTGTACAATATCCTGTTGGCTTTAATTACCTGCATGACAGCTTGTAAAGGTGGCAACAAGGCACTATATTGCCTTTGCGACGCCATAGCTCGTAACGAGGTTGCAGCCCCACATAACATATGATAATGATTCAGGGCAGTGATGGCGGCGGTGAGGTTGCTCTTCGCTCGGTCTAATTGTTTGATCTCTGCGGTGATCTCCCGCACCATGCTCTCGCTGCGCCCCGCTTTCTTGTTTATGTCCGTCACCTGAGTTAACAACGATCCAAATGTTTAATAAACTTGAACCTCCTCGTATATAAATAGAGTCAGGCTAATAGACCGTTAATGGGCAGAAGACATAAGATCTATCACAAAGGTAGAAGACATACTTAAGAAAGTAAGGCAGCTAAAATGGCGATGGACAGGACATATGACCAGAGAAAGTAGAACAAAATGGACGAAAATTATTACAGAATGGCTCCCACAAGATGGAAAAAAGGAAGCAAGGTGGCCAATTTAAAAGATGGAAAGATGACATCAATAAAATTGGAGGAACAGAATGGCCTAAAAAGCCAACAACAGAGAGGAATGGAAGAAGCTGGAAGAGGCCTTTGTGTCACAGGACACGCTGGACCAAACCAAGAAAACAATGCGAGGAAAACTGATATACAAGGATGTGCAGTTTAGTTACCAGCAATGAAGGCTATAATAATAATAAAAAATATAAAAAATGCAAAAAATGCAAAAAAAATATAAAAAATGCAGCCTGTCATTTGTATCATGAAAACAAAAACCTTACTAAAATTGGCACAGTTGTTAACACTATGGTGGAGCACAGGACATAAGCATATATAACATTATTTTTTTGCTAATATAATAAATTTACATTCAACTTAGAAAGAGGATGTAAATCATTATGAACTTCTCTTTAGATAGTGTCTATTGAACTGCAAGGACTTAGCTACGAGACTTAGTATGATGCTACTTTCTGGTTGTGAGCAAGTTAGCTTGCTTCTTGCATGTCGAGAGAAGCATCTCAAGTTTTACAATGAATGACTTAACCTGTAAAGCTAAGTCAGAGATACATTGCTGAGCCTGCAACAGTCCCTCATGTCCATCCTGCCGCTGCTGCGCCTGGTCTCTCACAAGACGCCTGATGTCTGCCTCCACACCCGCCAGTCGCATCTCACAGCGAGCTGCTGCACTATCTACTCCTGCTAGAGACTGCTCTGTTGGAAACACTCGGTTGATGTAGGATACTGCGTCAAACTGAAATAAGTACAAGTTTTATTGCTCTTTTCTTCAATTAACAGCACTAATTATGCATCTAAGGTCAGTGAAGAAAAAAAAATATTCAGTAAATAGGCCACTAGAGTATAGGAAGTCATCTATACTCTACTATCTAGGTTAGGTAAATTATTAAATCTTGTTAAAATGATCTAGAAATATGAGGAGTGCAAAATAAAGGTCTTACCTTACCTACGAAATTTCAAAATGAATGGGGAAACATTTTGTAAATATGGAATGCTGAAGAATTTTGTACCAATAATTCTTTGAGTATATTCAAACGTTAAAATAAGTAGAAACTAAATGTTTTAGACCAAGCAGCGGTATGGCAATGTATGGACAGTAATATTATTAAAGTGAGTGTAGCCGGCCTCCAGGGTCCCTGCCATCTGCCAAATCGGTTATTAGCTAATAAAATAAGAAAACAAGTATGAGAAAACGGTCAAGAATATTGTATGTGAAAGCAAAGGGTTACATTTTAAATTTTTAATGTTTTCAAGAATTTCTTATTAAACTTAGGACGTCATATTGTAATTATAACTTGACTGATGCTAAGGTAATAATTTTAATACATACTACAGTGGTAAATAAGCATCAGAACGTGTTAAAGTATAGAAATCTGCTTTGTTTACCTCTTCGCTATCGAACTGCTCCGAGCCGCCCATGAACTCCTCGATGCGGCTCGTCACGGACTCGGGGAAGCTGATCTGCACCTCCGGCCCCACATCCTTGTCTTCCAGCCCGTTGGACTCCATGCTTCACCCTAATTCTGCTGAAATCATTCGTCTCCAACTCCTCAAATCTCAAATCAAATATTAGGATTAACTGTCACTGTCAAAAGTGTCAAATGGATATAAGTGTTAACGTCACTTTTCCTGTGCGTTTTGATGTGCAAAATGCAACCAACCTCCTTTCAATAATTTCGATTTCATGGTAAAGCATAGCCAGGGTTCATTTGGCGTGAATCCAACCTAGTTTGTGGCTGTGAATGGTATTAAAAGAAGGTTTAATTTTTATTTTAATGTATTCCTTAAAATAATTACATTTTAATAACAAAACGCAAAAATGACAGTTTTGAAGCGTTTTTATAAAGTGCTTAACTTTGCTCCGGCTCTCCGGCGAAAGTCTTGTCATCGTTTTATCTCCGTAGAAAGGTTTAAAATACCCCTCAGCGAGTGACGGTTCGGATGGTGACGGATGGTCGTCGACCGTCACGACCGTGCATTGTTTTCAGTTTTTATTCGCGCTCGCTTCGAAGTTGCCGTGATCCGGAGCGCCATGCCGCACCTCGCGCCGATCTAAACAAAGCCTTGTGTTTTGTATAAAGTTTGTTGTTATACTCTGAACCAGTGAAGTGCAGTGAGTGACCATGGCTCGTTTGACTGAGGAGATGGTGATAGCGCGTTCCAAACAGTCGGATTTATCGTCTATAAAGAAGTTGAACTGCTGGTGAGTGTTATTATATTAGGGTATTATTAAGGGCACGGCGTGTATAATTGGCGTTCCGGTCGCCGAGCATTTGCATTGTAGCGCGGTTGTCGTGAGAGCTTTATTCTTGAACCTGGGTTTTGCGCGATTTCTACAAACTGTACTAACCAGCTGTTTTGTTGCAGCGTTACAGCTGATAGAAACTCAGTAAAAGTAGAATGTGTATGTATGCTAAGGTGAAATCTACTTAAACTTGTCCTAAACTGAGGCTTGAATAAATTGGTAGATTCTAATTGGAATCTAAATAGAATGAGGTAGTAAGGTGATTCTCTTGAGACGTTTCCATTTGTTGACTAAGAACTATTTTGGTCTCTGTTTATTGGAAGACTTATCAAATTAAATCAGCTTCACTATGAATATAAAAGTAGAGAAATATATTCTACAGCTTAAAAATAAATTAAAAATGTATGTTGACACAAATTAAAATTTGAAGTTTGTCTATACAAGCTTATAGGAACATTAATAGTTACCAATTTATTACATTAGGGCTAGAAATTCATTTCAACTTTCGACTGCCTAATTTAATATTTTATTTACCCAAAGGGTTGTCCTTTTATTATTTTACAATGGGCCATAATTTAAAGTGAGTTGACCTATGATCTTATTCTTTGTATGATGCAGCAACGAAACAGAATTATTAACAAAATGCAGAAGTTACAGAGGGTGACTTTGAAAATCACTATCTACTTATTTATTTATTTAATTGTATGGCAAAAATAATATATTGTAAGAATAGAAACAAATATAAGAAATTAAATGTCTACACTAAGACCATTCAGCCACTTTATGGCTTTGTAGCTCAGGGTGTTCAGGTCTTCGGGAGGTTAGCGACGTAACGCGATATAAGGCAGCCTTGGATTATGT
The DNA here is from genome assembly GCF_947568885.1 of Cydia strobilella. Classification (NCBI taxonomy): domain Eukaryota; kingdom Metazoa; phylum Arthropoda; class Insecta; order Lepidoptera; family Tortricidae; genus Cydia; species Cydia strobilella. The sequence goes on along the minus strand of NC_086065.1, from coordinate 9,361,666 downwards.
GCTGGATGGTTTGGGCTTCCGCACCACAGCCGCACTATCTACTAAACCTAAAAATACTTTATACTTTGGCAACACCATACTACTGCAACACTTACCAATTACTTTACTGTTGCCAGAGTAGAAACTGCTGGTAGTTTAGTACATATTTGCAATTTTCAAAATTATCCACATATTAGAAATTACCCCAATGCACCTTACGGACAGAGAGTTAAATAAGTAAATAAGTTAAATGAATACCATCACAATGAAATGATCTCAGACAGAATCAAAAGCTTTCATTCTACTTAATTACACACAATAACTAATTAGTGCACTTAAAATTGTAACAAACAAAAACACTTCATAAAGGCACTTGCAATTATTAATTTGAGATTTATCTGAATGACATAAAATTTAAAATTGCTTTGTTGCCAGCAGGGACCGGACAACCCTTTCCGCGATAAAACCCTTTCAATGGGCAACACTTAAACACGGCTAACACATTGAAAGACTTTCCCTTTTGAACTGCAAGCCCATTCATACCTTTACCTTTGACTAACCCTTACCGAAAAGCTAACCAAAAATAAGGCTAGCCCTTAATAAGGGTTACCCTTATCTTTAAGCGCTTTTTATAAAGGTTTCCCTTTGCGGGAAAGAGACAGGATTAGTATATATCTACGGTAGTGTATGAAAAGGAAAGAAAATACGTGCCTAGTCAAAGAACGCCGCCGTCGCCGCCGACGATCGCTCGGATTCTATGTAATGTGTGCTTTATGAACAAGGTAGACGACTTAAATTAGCACGCTTATATGCTAAAAGGGAAGCCCTTTATAAGGCTAACCCTTATAAGCAATATGCAAGGTGTTGGTGAGCGGATGATAAGGGTTTTGTAAGGGTATTTGGGCTACCGATTACTCAAATGTGGTAGCTTTATATAAGGGTTTTTAAAAGCAAAACAAAGGGTTTCGTCTGGAAAAGGGTATGGTGAGTTAAGCCTTATGCAATACCCTTATAAAACCCCGATAAGGGATAGCGGGCCGGTCCGTGGTTGCCAGCATTCATAAGAACACTGGAAAATAATTAAGGATCATTTGAAAATGACTTTTAAGGCACTTCAAAATAAGGCATATTATGTTTGGCATATCAATAATGTGTTTATCTCAAAATAAAACATATTAGTTCAGCATATTGTTCTCCAATAGATAATGTAGTTGATTGTGAAATCAGTCTTTTAGTGGAATAATGCACAGATGAATAATGTGAGGATCTCAAATATTGTGTAACACTTTCACTTTCTGATCAGAGTATAGACCATAAGCTGCACATAAATTAACTGCCTCATCCGATGGCAAAATGGTTAGTGCACTCTTATGGCTCCAAATAAAGTTGTGCCAGAATGTTTTTGGGGGAATTGTGTAAGATATTATTGCTGGTGACTGATGTGGTGTGAGTAGTGGTAAAATATGCCTTAAGAATAATGTTTGAATATACTATTAAACTATCCATAACAAACAAGGTAGTAAAATTCGCATTATGGTCTCGAAGTTTTGCCTAAGTGTAAATTTATTAGTTTGCTTTAAGGGGCTACCTGAGGTTTTCATCGATTTTTGACAAGTTTTGAATCGTATCTCCTACTTTTGCACTACATATAGAATTATAAGACAAGCGGCTATAAGTTCTTCAATCTTTTATCTCCATTTTTGTCTACCGGATTGTGAAAAAAATGAATACTTATTTATTTATGATTGTTTTAAACATTGTCTAAAAAAACTTTTTTCGTATCTCGATTGCTGTGAAAGATCTTACTTATACGAAATCTACATATTTGGGTTTGTCTTAGACGTCTCTAAAAATTGGTCTAAGGTTTTAATTTTAAACTAATTAACACAAAAGTTATGGCCAGAAAACCAGTTTTTTGGCCTAAAATTGTTCAACTTTGATGCCAAATATTTCTAAAACAATGAACTTTGAAGTAAATATGGGATACTATATTGCTAAAATCCGTTGCTGTTAATATTATAAGCTACAAAAAACATTAGAAAACTAAGGGATTCAAATCGAAGGTCATTGGGGCATGGGATCCCCTTAAGATGTAGTGGACCGTGCTTACATAATGGTTACATCACCATTTACATTCTCATAACATGCGCTCAAAACTTGAGTCATAAATAGCCTCCACATCTTAAAATTTTAGCCATTTTATGTTTTCATTTATTGATTCATGTTTAGTGTCATTCCTGTTTTTTTATGTATATATGTATGTATAAACTCTTTATTGTACAAAACACAGAACCAGGGACCGGACAACCCTTTCCGCGATAAAACCCTTTCAATGGGCGACACTTAAACACGGCTAACACATTGAAAGACTTTCCCTTTTGAACTGCAAGCCCATTCATACCCCTACCTTTGACTAACCCTTACCGAAAAGCTAACCAAAAATAAGGCTAGCCCTTAATAGGGGTTACCCTTTAAGCGCTTTTTATAAAGGTTTCCCTTTGCGTGAAAGAGACAGGATTAGTATATATCTACGGTAGTGTATGAAAAGGAAAGAAAATACGTGCCTAGTCAAAGAACGCCGCCGTCGCCGCCGACGATCGCTCGGATTCGAAGTAATGTGTGCTTTATGAACTAGGTAGACGACTTAAATTAGCACGCTTATATGCTAAAAGGGAAGCCCTTTATAAAGCTAACCCTTATAAGCAATATGCAAGGTGTTGGTGAGCGGATGATAAGGGTTTTGTAAGGGTATTTGGGCTACCGATTACTCAAATGTGGTAGCTTTATATAAGGGTTTTTAAAAGCAAAACAAAGGGTTTCGTCTGGCAAAGGGTATGGTGAGTTAAGCCTTATGCAATACCCTTATAAAACCCCGATAAGGGATAGCGGGCCGGTTCCTGCACAGAACACAAATATGGCACAGAAATAGGCAGTACAAAGGCGAACTTATCCCTTTAAGGGAAGGGGGGGAGGGGTTTATTTTATCTCAGATACTAAAATAACAGTTTACTAAAATTATCCTACAGTACTGTAGCCACACCACAACTTACAACCTGTAGGTATGTACGTGGGTATTCGTAGGTTTCATTATAGGTATACTGCATTCCTTATGCAGATCAAAGATAGATATAACTCCGTAATAGATGGATACAGTCTAAGGAAAAAACGTGCCTCGAAAATCAAGAAAATTTGAGATGGCGCCACTAGTTTTGGCCTACTCTCGTAAAGAGGGCGTTGACTGTTTCGTTTGTTATTTATAATTTTAACGCATACCAGTGAAAGAACATGGGTCAAAATCATATAAAAATAATTAATGCAAATAAAAAAAACATTTCTCCATATTTAAATACATTTTAACGTATTTTTGTAAATCTTCATTTTTAGTTTAAAAGTATGTCGATAGATGGCAGTGAATTTAAAGTGGTTACAAAATTTACTATGACAGTACCGCTCTATCTTATTATATCCTCATTGTGCAGATGTAATACCTACAGAGTACGCTCGCAGTTTACGATGCCTGGCCCTTACATATCACGAACATTTCCGAAAGGCTTATATTGACCGGGATATAGACCGTGATTACCTTTTGAATTGTTTATGAGCTACCGATATCTTAAGTCACCCGTGAACAAGATGCATGTAACTGCGTCGAAATATCGCGAGCTCATAAACAATTCAAAAGGTGATCACGGTCTATATCCCGGTCAATATAAGTCTAGTGAAACTAACCGTGAATCATTCAAATCTTATTTTCGAAATGGCCTATTCTCGGACGAGGCAGCAATTTTTAGGGTTCCGTACCCAAAGGGTAAAAACGGGACCCCATTACTAAGACTCCGCTGTCCGTCTGCCCGTCTGTCCGTCTGTCTGTCAACAGGCTGTATCTCATGAACCGTGATAGTTAGACAGTTGAAATTTTCAAATGATGTATTTTTGTTGCCGCTATAACAACAAATACTAAAAAAGTACGGAACCCTCGGTGCGCGAGTCTGACTCGCACTTGGCCGGTTTTTCCACTTTCCTTTATTTCTAAGCTTTGTTGGTAGTCAGATCTTATCCCATCCACATTGTGTCCCCGCGGAATACCGAGTCCCTATATAGCCTAATTTAACTGTCGCAATCGCAACCGTGACTCACTTATGTGAGCACTTAACAACTTGTAGGAACAAGGTAAACACGGCAGCGGTGCAAAACCGGTGCGTAACAAGATTTAACCTAATCAAACTAAACTGAAATGAAAATAGTCCAATCTGGTCCCAACATAGTTTGTGTCCCTACAGAATACTGTGATACAGTCACAGCCGTGACTCAGACTCGTGAATCTCGTGACTTCGCATCCCGCTCCTAACAAGGCGAGCATACATCGCCAGGTATGTTGCAATCCCACTGCAGCGGTGCAAGCCCGATGCACAGCAAGGATTAACCTAAACAAACAATTGTGATTGAAATAAAAGTATTCCAATTTTGTACCTATTTTGCATTGATAAGTGGAAAAAGACCCAAATAAGTTAAAAATTAAAAAAAAGTAAAAAAACCGGCCAAGTGCGAGTCGGACTCGCGCACGAAGGGTTCAGTTTACGCAAAAAACGACAGAAATACACATCATCTGTGAAATACAGTCACAGCGGAGTCTTACTAATAGGGGCCCGTTTTACCCTTTGGGTATGGAACCCTAATAAAAAAAAGTTGTTTGTGAATAAAATTTAGAGACCACTTAGTTTTGGTTACAGTAATAATAAAACTAAACAACACTTTAACTTTCCTTCACGTAACTTTGTTATTAACCTCACCCGCTAATTAATAGACATTAAACACAAACCGAGGACCACATAACTTTTCTAAACAATTAAAACACCAGTTTTCAACACATACTATATTCCGTTTGCATAGAATTCATAATTGCTTGATTCCCTCTGCGATAACATCATAGTTCGTTACGAAACTTATGGAGTTTAATTATTGTTCAGTCGCCAGATATATCGGAGCGGCCGAGGCACTCTAACGCCGTGACAATAGAGGCGTGTTCAGATATTTGTGAGCACATTGACCGCTCCGATATATCTGATGGCGACTGTCTCATCGTCAATACAGTTGACTGACAATTTGAACCTATACAAGCCAAGACATAAGGTCCTCCGAAGGCCAGTTAAGTGTTGTTAATGTTATGTTAGTAGTAATAGTAGCCTACGCAGTACGCACGTCGCCGGCTGCCTGACTAGAATTTGTTTTGAATTGACTTTACAAGTATTGAATCTTGTTTTCTTGTTAGCCTTGTCTTTTATTACTTTATGTGTTTATTAAGTATGCAGTACTGTCACCAGGCTGTATCTCATGAACCGTGATAGACAGAGACTAGACAGTTGAAATTTTCACAGATGGTGTATTTCTGTTGCCGCTATAACAACAAATACTAAAAACAGAATAAAATAAATATTTAAGTGGGATACCTACTCCCATACAACAAACGTGATTTTTTGCGTAATGGTACGGAACCCTTCTTTCGCGAGTCCGACTCGCACTTGGCCGTTTTTTTTTCTTATTATTACAACTTACAGCCAGTGTAGGTACTACCTACTGACAGCAGTACTCCTGACCTGACCATTTTGTAGGGCTTGTGTGGTTGCAATAAAATTCATGAATGCTCAATTAAATTAAAACTGTGTCTGGGAAGTACGTCAGCAATGTAGGCGGCTGATAAAATCACGGCCAAGTAAGACTTAAGAGGAAACGGGGCGGCCGCTTCTCCATACAAACGTAGTCCCCATTTTCCTCTCTGAATATTGACATTATGGATTTATTTTTTACATAATTTGATGTATATTAACCATAGCTATGCCCCTACGTTTGACTTTTTTCGATTTTTTGTTTAATGTAAAAATTAGGAGCGAAAATAAGATTTCATATACATTTTTAAATGCTAACTTTTATAATGACTAAAAATTCTAAAAAAATATACGTAAGGGCAAGGGCATAGCTGTGCTTGATATACAACAAATTGTGTCAAAATATTTTCAATAATATTAATATCCACAGAGGAAATGAGGACTAAGTTTGTATGAAAAAGGCGATTTCGCGCGGGTCCTCCACTTTCGTCATAGCTCCTACCTATGGCTTCAAGGCTGATATTCCACACAAGATTGAAGGTCCTCTACTTGTTGTAGGTAGATTTAACAGTCGTCATTACATCGAATAATTATTTTGTTAAGTACCTACTCGTAGTAGCTGTCTAGCTGTAGTGGGCGGGTTTAAGGCAATCTATAGGTAGTAATCATTATTTTTACACCACGTCGGTGCAAGCTCCAAGCAAGCATACAAATCACCTGATGGTAAGCAATTAACCTGCCTCTAAGCTTTGCGGATTCTCTTCTCGGATTCCAACGTCGCGAGTTCTAGCCTCGTCCGAGGCACTCATTCCATTTTTCCTTTATTGCACAAATTATGTGACATGATGTTATAACTGTTATAAGTGATGTATCGAAACAACCATTTCAGTATACTCTTCAATTTCGCCATCTCTTTGCCAAAAAAGGCGTCACATTTGCAAACAAAGAAAGCATATTGTTTGTCGGTTCGTGCTGGTGCTGAGTCAGTCGCTAGCCGGTTCGTTGCTCGGCTGGTTCCTTTTGCGGTGCCGTGGGCGGCGGTGGGCGCTTGTAAATCGTTGTAAATGTATGTACAGAATTGTATAAGGAATTTTCTGGTTTGTTATTTATTCCTTTGTATAGACACATGTATAATGGGGTACAGGTAGCACATTGGACTGGCCATTGACAGACTTAATATTAATAAGTACTGTGAAATAAGTATTGTACCTAATACGAGTTTCAACCTACGAATTTTAGCTCGTTAAAAACCTTTTAGTTGGCTCACGACAAGTCCTTATGAACACTGTTTCATTAGAATTGAATTTTTTTTAATCAAATAATATTTCATAGCTTTTAGTGTGTTATTTTTTTCTTATTCTTCTTCCTGCCCTTATCCCAGTTTATCTGAGGTCGGGCCTCTCTTTGTACATCATCGCCATATTCATATTCTATCCTGGGTTGTTATTGGTGTAAGTTTCTGAGCTTTTAAATCCTTCTCCACAGTTTACCACTATGCGTTAATTGTCTAAACGAATTAAGTTAAATTTTATTAATGATATAGCCAACGAAACTATAGAATAATTGTAATACTGTGCTATTAGGTTCCAATTTCCCTATCAATCGACAATCATTATATTTGGTATACAGGGTGGAAATAGATTTTGGGTCAGTGAGGGCAGCTACCAGATCCCGTGTTGCTAGGCGAAAATGGTCTTAGGAGACCTTCCTTCATCATCATCATCATCATAAATTTTTATTTGCAAGAACACAGTTTTCTTTAATTTCTGGCTTTTTTGTACATTACCGAAAGTTGACCCCAAGGAAACTATTGATACTAGATAGAAATGGAATCGATTGACATAAAAAAATACATGCAAAAAAAACTTTTTTCATTTTCATACAAATTGTATGGGGAAAGTTTTTCTCGATTTATGGCTTTTCTAGCCGGAGATTTCTTTTTGGACCCATACAAGCTTTTGATCCTGGACAGGAATGGGATCGATTGGCATCAAAAAAAAAGTTTGTCAAAAATTACAATTTTCTCGCATCCTGTATGTTTTTTTCCAAAATCTGAGGACCCGTAATAATATAGTCCAGAAGCTGACCGGAACAACCTGGGGAGCCAATGCTGCGTGCCTCCGAACAACTGCTCACGCGCTGGTCTACTCTTCTGCAGAGTATTGCTCACCTGTGTGGATTAACAGCACCCACGTTTCAGCTGTTGACACGCAACTGAACCAAACCATGCGCCTCATCACAGGCTGTATACGCCCTACACCTACCTACTGGCTACCTGCCCTCAGTAACATCGCTCCACCTCACCTACGCCGGGAGCAGTGCCTTTACCGCGAGCTCGATAAGCTATACGTAGAGACCCATCAACTTTACTCATCCACGACGATGTGCTCGCCAAGACTGATCGCAGGCTTAAGTCCCGTAATCCACCACTAGCTAATAGGTTAAACGACATGGACCCCCTGTGGAAGGTAGAGAATGCCTGGCTCAACGAGTGGCAATCAAATAAGGCGCCAACCGACTTCTTCGAACTAAGCCCCCGTACTAGACCTCCAGGTTTCACTACCCAACGACGTGTCTGGTGTCTGTTGAACCGCTTCCGAACTGACGTGGGTAACTCCGCATACCACAGGAATAAATGGGGATACTGTGAATCGGCGGCATGCGGATGTGGAGAACCGGAACAAACTATCCGTCACATGGTGCTAGAATGCCCTAACACCTAATTCGGTGGCAACTTGGAAGAGCTCAAGACCTTGACTGGGAAAGCCGTGGATTATTTTAAGGATTCTAGTTTTAAATTTTAATTTTATTATGCAGAGACATGTAAAGATGTGCCATACGATAAATAAATAATTAATTTGAAATCGAAGGAAGGTCTCCTATGGTCTCCTAAGACCATTTTCGCCTAGCAACACGGGATCTGGTAGCTGCCCTCACTGACCCAAAATCTATTTCCATTTCCACCCTATATAGTATATATATATATATATATATATATATATATATATATATATATATATATATATATATATAGTATGTGTATATATATATATATATATATATATACTATATAGCGTTAGGCATTACGAGGCTATCTCAATTCCACTACTTGTAAATCTTGTAATAAGCGTGAAGATACGTCATATTACTTGATCGAAACAACAAACAACATAAAAACAACAGCCACTGCATTGATAATCGCACCGTGATCTTATCTGCGTGTACGCACGGCGGAGACGCACGAGCGCGTGCGCGTGCGATTGTATTGTATTTGTATACTTTGCCTACACGCACGCAGCCCGCAGGGTTACCAGTGTTACCACATCTGATACAATCTGGTACAAATTTCAAGTCTTTTTGATTTCTAATAGCGCAATTTTTTAAATAATCTAAATCGTCCGGTTGTTGAAGCTTAGGTACAATAGGTACATTAAATTTATTTATCTGTGAAAATGGTGAAAAATCATTTAAAAAACGTTTAAACAAAAAAATAATTATTGAAAAACGTTTGTCAAATGTAACAAATCATTGATAATTATGATAATCGTTTGTCCCTATTCGTCATTTTGACATTTCTGTTTGCTAGAAAAAGACATAATTTAACATTTAATTACATTTATTTATTCTTATACATACAATACTATTACAACATACGTTTCTAAGAGGTTGCTAAGCTAAGTTTTATGAATAGGTACGGACTACGGGGGAATCAATATATTTTTCGTTGACTTATCTTTTGGTCTAAGACTTAGACTCTTAAGTGGTAAATGGTAACCCTACACGCAAATGTGTATAGGGACCGTGCGCGCGTTGGAGGATCTGCCATCTGTGGCCTAAATGGGGAACATAAACTTGACATTGCCACTTCATGTTAAAGCAGGTGCTGCCCCCTACAGTTTATGCACGCTCCCTATTCAGATTGAATGCCCGGGGGCATTCTATACCTCAAAATACACACCAAAGTTCATAAAATCGGCGATCGATTTCTCCACGCGATGGCGCGCGATGGCCTATCAAGCGTCACCATTAATCGCATGCGATTTGCAATACATTGTGGCATTTGATTTGATTTATGTTATTGATTGAATCCATTGCCCCTTCTTAACCAGCATGCCAGCATCAATTAACTAAAATCGCATGCCATTTGTTGCAATGTTTATAGAAGCTCTCATGTGCGTGCGCCGGTAATGGCACATAACATAATAGCGGCGCGTGCGACTCGTGCGAGGAATGATAATACGGTATAGTGATCCCAGGCGGATGGGCTCGTGGAACAAGTAAGTTTACATGCACATAATTGAGTCCCATTAACATAAATTAACAGCCGTCAAAACTGTCAGTAACACAGCTTTATAAAACGTTTAATTGTTCATAGGTACGAGTATATTACGTTCCTCATTATTTGGAATTGATTACCGTATTCTATGGTCTCTTGCAACCCTACAGTTGCGAGCGCCTCTCTGTCGCTCGAATATGCAAGAGCGATAGAAAGGAAGACGTTTTACAATTCTTTAATGTACGAACCGCGAACGAAGTTTGTGCGACCGAGAGTGAAAACTTCGTGGTTCGCGTTAGCCCCTCCTGGTCCTCGGGTCCATAAGTTTAGGTATTCCTGCATTCATAAGCCTTTTCGTATATAGTCCTGTTTGGCTGTTTGGCAATGGCATTGCTTTGTACTCGTAACACGCGTCATTGATAAGCGCAAGGTCGTATCTCGCCATCTGACGTGCACCGCGTGCACCAATCTATTGTTATCTCTCAGCCGTGACTTTGATAGCACGCATTAATCTACATCGGGAGCTTGGTCAAACTCAATATGCGGTTACCAGAGAGCATGACGTTGGTCCTCGGGTCCAAAAGTTTAGAGACGCCTGCATTGCATATTTTTCATTCCCGAGTACTCACACTCTATTTTTTTAGACTAAAGTCTTCTGCAGAAGCGAAGAGCTTTCTAAAGAAGATACACGTTTGCAACATATCTAAATTGCCTTCACGCACATACAATCCGCGACGTAGATAAACAAAGGATGATGCAGATAACATAGAACCTTCAAAATTTATAACGAGTCATTTTGGAACACACTGCCAACAAAAAGATCTCTGAAATGTCTGAAATCTCTGAGATGTCTGAATTGTATGTCACAATATGGGGCTTGTCCTGAAATAAATATTATTCATTCATTCATTAATTCGAAAGTCTCAAATATCTGATTAGAATTCTTCTAATTGGTCGACTCTAATTTACAGATAATAGATAACGTTCTCACGACATACTCGTATAATATGTGTTCCCATGACACGGTTCAGTTCGGTTCAGGTTAAGAGCACTAGGTCGTGGTTAAGAAGTTAGGTTTATTAGCACATACTTAGATGAGGAAAAGGTATGTTTTTGCACTACACCAGGGAGCTCATGGGTTTCCGAACAAAGGTCCTGGCCCGGTCCACGGAACACAGAAACTGCACAAATTCATCTATGGTGGCCTCGGGTCAATAACTACAGCAAAGGCAGCAGGGCGGAAAATATTTAGCGGACACTGGGTGTCCAGCCAAGATGAGCGAACGATACGCTAGTCTCTTTATCGCACTAATATGTAAGAGTGATAGAGAGAGATTACCGTTTCGTTCGTTACGGCGCAAACGATACCCATATTGGCTAGGCTCTCTCTCTTTCGTTTATACGACCAAAATTACGCTCCTCTGGCTTCAGCTTCACCCTCTCATTCATAACATAGCAAATCTCTGTTAAATTTTGAATCTTTCTAACAAACACCAAAAAGTCAAAGTGACTGATAGGAGTGATAGCGACACACGATTATCAACGGTTTGTTAGATTTGACAGACGATAATGCTGCCATCCAAGATAACTATAAAAAGTATTTTTTATCCCGGTAATAATGGGAGTTCACTACATCAATGTTATGCTGTGGCCTGTAAGGAAGTAAAAAATACTTTGATTTTCATTAGAGTTAGACCAATACAAGTAAAAGTCTGCAACGATTTTCATAGAATTTTCACGTTTAAAATAACACTTGCACTGCGTGTTCTGTAAAAATCGCTGCGGACATCTCGTATAGTCTGTCTACTTGTCTAGTCTGACTAACAATTTTGGCTTTCGGCCATATCGTCCTTAGATCATAAGATTGATTTGTAAGTAAGTATAGAGATAGAGATGTCTATTATTTGATGAGTTGATGGCTTTGATGAGGATTGTGATTGATCTTAAATGTTACTTAATCGATGAAAGGTCAAAGACCTGAAAGACTTGCCTAATCTGATCGTTTGTACTATTTCTTAATGTTTACAAGTTTTACGACAGTTGATAAGATTACGTAGAATTTACTGCTGAATCTATAAAATATCCAGTCTATATCCATCGCTAGGTAATTTATGGTATCAATAAATGAAGTTGGTATTTATTCCATTCTGGTCACGATTCGGTTATGTTAGCTTTGCGTGATGGAAATATTGAATAAAACAGACGTATGTCATGTTTTTATTAGTTCTACACTGAACATTTAATTGGCATTTGCGACGTTATTTAGAATATTTTTACTCGTACTTGAAACTCATTTACTCCGGTAAGTTATGTATGTATACCATCAGGTATAAGACTGTAAAAGAAGAAGACTCCCAAAATTCCATTTTTCAGTTTGCTAGAGGTTTTACAGTTAGCATCAATTAAATACTCGCAGATAGCGACGGCTAAGTGGCAAAATATATTGTGACACATCCTTTATTTCTATGGTGTCAATATCTGTTGCTATAGTATGTACTGCTTTGGGACACTAAGTTTTAATTCAAGACCAATAAGGCCAGAAACTCGTCACTCATCACCATCATATGATGATGGGGCCGATGGGAGTCATGAGTCGCAAAAGTAGCGGATGTGAGTGCGAAGACCGCGGGAGCAGGAGGCGCATTCCGCTGCGCATGAGTCTATTGTCGCGACGTGAGTCAGCCGGCGCCAGCGCCCGCGCACGGTCTAATGTCTAATCGGCTATCGACAGGGGTGAATAGGGATGGCGGGTTGAATAAAGATAAAAAATCCCCGCTCTGCAGGATTACAATCAATGCTATTGATTGATTCCCGCTCGTCTTTTATCTTCTCTCATCTCTGCCTCGGTGTAATGGCGGCCTTAAGTATAAGACGAGAAGTCAACAATCATGAAGCCATGATGTCACTATCAGTTCAACCGTCACCGACGTTGACTGATGTCACCATTACTATTATTGATGTCATTTGATGTGATGTTCCTAAGTTCATGTTCAGTGGAGCGGGAAGGTCTCCGATTAGAAGTTGTCTCATCATTGGTCTGTTGTCCAGGGTCTGTTCTGGATGGATTGAAAAGGGAAGTTAAGAAAAACTATATTCTGGTTCTTTTTTATTTTATATAGGATCACAATAGGAGGCAAACGAGCAGACAAGACGCCCATGAACACCTGCAATACCAGAGGGGTTGCAAGTGCGTTGCCGGCGTTTAAACTGGTGATTTTTAGTTCTTCAAATGTTCTATAAACAATGTGTATGCATTCGGAATGGATGAGTGGATAATGGCTCCTGTAATTTGCGGATATTTAATAGTTTCTTACCAAATCGACTTGTATACTTATCATTATTCATTATGCAAATTACATTTAGGATTTACATAACATATGTAATAGTTACGAGTGTAATAAACGTTTAACATGTAACATGGAGTCCACCGTAAACCGTGACCCATTTATTTTCGCCGTGTCATCTACCGCATAATGACGTCTGTTAACAAGCTTACCGTATATTATAGATTAGATAGTTAAATGTCTACTAAAATAATAGAGCCAATTAATGGCTGATTGGGGATTTTGGTTTGAGAGGGCCTTGAACTCAATGAGAGGGTAGGTTTGGGTAGGGACTAGGGACCCTAAAATGTTTCATGCAGGGACTGGTGCTTTTAGCGAGGGGGCTAAAACCGCTACTGTATCTAATTTACATGTAACATAATGATGTAGTCCACGGTAAACTGTAACTGTTACACTGACCTATTTATTTTCGCCGTCTCACTTACCGCATTATGACGTACTACATGCTCCGTTGTTTTGATACTACCAAAGATAGATATAACTCCGTAATAGATGGATACAGTCTAAGGAAAAAACGTGCCTCGAAAATCAAGAAAATTTGATTCTCGTTCAGAGGGCGCTACTAGTTTTGGCCTACAGTCGTATAGATGGCGTTGACGGTTTCGTTTGTTATTTAACAATTTTAACGCATATCAGTGAAAGAACATGGGTCAAAATCATAAAAATAATTAATGCAAATAAAAAAAATCATTTATCTATATTTAAATACATTTTATCGTATTTTTATAAATCTGCATTTTTAGTTGTAAAGTGTGTCGACAGATGGCAGTGAATTTACTGGGGTTACAAAATTTACTATGACAGTACCGCTCTAGTATAAGTTACTCCATGATACTACCTATCGACTCTTTTCATGTGCCGAATATTGGAAAACTTGATAATAATAAACTGTAATACATGACTACATGTGTGATACTGTCTATTAGGGTAGACCCTATTACTAAGACTCCGCTGTCCGTCTGTCAGTCTGTCCGTCCGTCTGTCTGTCTGTCACCAAGTTGTATCTCATGAACCGTGATAGCTAGACAGTTGAAGTTTTCACAGATGATGTATTTCTGTTGCCGCTATAACAACAAATACTAAAAACAGAATAATATAAATATTTAAGTGGGGCTCCCATACAACAAACGTGATTTTTTTGCTGTTTTTTTTTCCGTAATGGTACGGAACCCTTCGTGCGCGAGTCCGACTCGCACTTGGCCGGTTTTTCATGTTCTATGCCGTGCTCTAAGTTTTACTTATAAAACACTTTTCATTTTATACACAAAAGAGCATAAAGATGAAAGATGTTTAAATTTTCATATAAAGTGTTTTCATTATTCTTGAGTAGGTATTCGTTTTGACAACAGAGTCAACAGACTGTAAAGGTTTGTTTACACGGCATAGAATAGAATAGAATAGAATATAATATAATAAGATTTTATTTATACAAACAAACAAGACTTTACATAATTTAAAAGAAAACATAAAATAAGATATAAATAGAAAAAGAATAATAAGATAGGATATTTGTATAGGATAATTCTATTATAGTTTTTTGATATGTATAGCGCTGTTGGTTTTCCATGTACCAAAATAAAATAAACGATTTATTAGGAATATAGCCAACGTTATCAGGATGGACAGAATATACTAAGAATAATTAAAGTGGATTAGGAAAAAAAATATACAAGGACTTTCTACAGAGTTCTGATTATATACTCTTGAGTCTGAAGTGAATAAGTAGTACCTACATTAGTGTGGCTACCAGCAGTTTGGCACTGACATAAACGCTATCGGGAACGTAACTTACTTTCTATGCATCTCGCTCGCACTCGCATATTAGTGCGAGCGAGATGTTACGGAAAGTAAATTACGTATACGTATATGTCAGTTCAGTTTTGAGACTGTTAATGTCAGTGACTCATGGTACAGTCAAGGGCATAAATATATATACATTCCCAAATTTTCAAAAATATGTGTACGCTCTTACACCTTAGAGTCCTTAGACAATAAAGTCGTGTACACATATTTTTGAGCCATTTGTCTGGATCGATATTTTTGGGTGGACCTTATGCGCTTTGTAATAAGGTTTACAGGTGTTCAGTTAACAGTGTGGGCGATGGTACGGGTACCGAATAATATGTGCCATTTTCAACCAAAAGGGTACTTATTGTCGGTTGTCAAAAAGGCACTATTTCAATATAGTTTCAATTTGAAATCAACCTTATCGACAAGCGACAATGTGGTACCTTTTTCTTGAAAACGTCACATATATTGACTAGAAACTCTCCACTCAATTAATTTTTTACGCCTCCTTTAGAATAGATATGACAGCAAGTATCGTAAACGTTTATTTGTAAACCATTGATAAACTTTAACAATGCCAGTTAAAAGGAAACGCAACGTTAAAGTCGCCTTTGTCCACTATCCACTAAGAAAGCGATTTCCACAGAACCGGTCATTACTCAATATTCTCAATAAGTACGTTCTACTCAAATCCATAACAGCTTATCTGCACTGTTTTGCAGATATTATGCCACAGCAAACAGTCAAGGGCGTAAATATATATATACATTCCCAGAGTTTAAGAAATATGTGTACGCTGTACGCTCTTACACCTTAGACAATAATATCGTGTTCACATATTTTTGAGTGGTCCGTCCAGATCCATTTGTCTGGATCGTTTTTTTTGCCTTCGACTGTACATAACGGTCTCGCGTCGAATGATGATCCCCTATGACAGTTCCTTTTTATATGAAGTAGGTATATAACTGTCACGTAAAATGATTGTAGACATTTTATGGAATAGTGTAACATTTAAATAAAATAAATAAAAAAAACATTTATTTCAGGTCTTATAAAAACCCATATTTTAGTACATTATACAAAAATATAAAATAACATTAAAGTGATAAAGATACGGTAAAAACTTATTTCTTCAATTACGAGTATATTTTAAATTATGCTTAACCAAACATAGATTTATATAACTCCGTAATAGATGGATACAGTCTAAGGAAAAAAACGTGCCTCGAAAATCAAGAAAATAAAATCCATATAAAGAACGTATAATTGACGATAAGGACGCATCAGCAAATCAATAAGTAGAAGAACTTACTTTGGACTTTCGGACATTGGACGTTTGATAAAACATTCTGTCTACAAAAAAAGCGCATACGCTCTTTTAGATGATGATTTCTTTTGACAAGACGACATCGACCTCATTGGCATGTTCCGTGCGCCCACGCACGACGCACGACACACGAAACGAGGAAGTGTGGAGACGCCAGATAGTAATGTAGGTCGGGAAAATGACAAAAACACCCACAGACTATCCCTCTTATCACTGTACGAATTATCGTTTCTCTCAAGTCCTAGGAATTGGTCTTATAAATGTGTTCCTGGCTCCATCCATACTTAAATAAGCTGAGATTTGTTGTCTTTTAATTAATTTATGTTATTTATTTCACTTTCTAATGTCCTTCTAACAGCTGTAACCGTGTCCGGGTGTAGTGTGTGGGATGGCACGCTTGAATACATGCAGTTACATCAATTTATATCATCCATTCTCACTCACTTTCGATATATACAGCCAATACGATTAGGTATCAGTACATTCAGTACCCGTACCATGAGTCACTGATGACGTGTCAGAACTGACATATACGCTACGCTAACCGCTAACGTATACGTAATTTACTTTCTATACATTGCATGTTCAGATATTTTTGAGCACCTTGGCCGCTCGTATAGGTAATTTTGATAGGTTCTTAATTCATTAATTTTTTAATGGTATTTAATCAAGTAAGAATAGTCCTGTGGTTAAATCTTCGTTAGTTACCTTTACCGCCTCCTTTGTTCAATAATTCAGGTATACACTGTATTTGGCTTAGTTATCACTAATATCTGTTTGATGATGACTGTCAAAATAAGGATTGTCCTGCGGTTATGGTGGTCTAACTCTGACAAAGTACGAATAGTCTTGTGGTTAAATTGGTTTGTAAATATTCGTTCAAACAGTTCTCCTTGTTCAATAATTCAGGTAACTTAGACCCGCGACCGTGATCGATCCTCGTCAGCTGAGGCGATACGACTATTAATAATGCTCACTTGCTAAGGGTTGCTTTGCTCAGCCAATAGAAGGGCTTAACTGGGGCAGAGGCAGGCTACTATTGTCGCTTACGAAAGCTCTTTTGGTTTTCCTTTGAAAGCCGAATTTTGGCTCAGAAGATATTTAGAAATGTTTGTCTCGTTGTTTAGAAAATCATTTTACTTTAGACTTTAACTCCACAGATTTCATATGTAAAATTGAGTCATGGAACATAATCAGATCAAAAATGGGCATCCTGACATTTATTATTCGTAATAAAATTACAGCAATGCAGCATACCTACTACATACTCTTGACTTAGTCTTACTTCATACTGAATCATGAGGCGATAGTACTTTGAATTTTATTTATTTGTCCATAGTCCATTTCGTGAACGACGGAAACTTTTTGGGAAGTATTGAACTACTGCAAGCCCTCGTACTGGTGCAAGCATGACATAGCAGCATTGGTGCAAGCGAGATGCGTTCAAGTTGACGCAGTCGCCAGCGTTTAAGGCCGCGTTAAACTCATGGAAAGAGTACTTATTGCAAAGACGTATTAAGGCCCATCGATGGTCAATTGGTCAGTTAAGAGTGTCCCTGGAAGCTTGTAGTAATTAACTAATTAATATAATATTTTTGTACCTACAACTGTAACAGCACCTATTACGTGAGCGCAGAAACAAAGCCAAGAATGTAGTAAACTAGGCCATAGAATAGAAGGGTTCATCGATCAAGTTGGCTGCAGCCCAAGGGAGGTAAGCGCTCGGCCTTCGGAGACGGTGTGGCGTCCTGGCGTCCACGCTTCTCTCAGTATTGTTTAATTGTTTTTTTTTATACAAAAACAGCACTGAAACCGGGAACTGGTTCAACACTCCTACAACATTCCTGAGATCTAATACTAAAGAGGGTTTCCATTTAAAGGTGCACCTTTAAATGCATGCAGTGCGCAGCAAGTACGTCTGTTTACAGAGGGCTTGTATACTACGTAATACCTACTTGCAGAATTCTCAATGTCAGAAAATGTATGTTTAACAGCGAAAGGCTACGAATTCATGTTGTCTCTCCCGAACGTATATAGTACGTTCTTTTTCGCGCTCGCTGACTGACTGTTCTGATGACTCCTCGGAGCAGTCGAGTGGAGAGCTGGAGAGCGACCGGGCCCGATCATTGAGACCAATCAATGATCAATGATTCGGCCCTGGGGTCGTGTCTATATAAAAGTTAGTCGTTCTAGTTTGGAAGAAAGGGATTTTCCACTCGAGTTAGGCTCTCTTTAAAGTCGTCTCTCTATTCAATAAGTTTTCGTTGTTAAAAAGAAGATATCTAAGCAATTTAGGCCGTAAGTTGGTTCATTCATCATTTTGGCACCGACTCAGAGGTGAGTGCTCGGCCTTTGCAGACGCCCTGTCTTCGCTACGACAGACAGGTCGGGTCTAGAATTCCTTAGATACTTCTTAAGAACAAATCTAGAGCTTAAACCTGTGTAGGAGGGTAGGATAATACTTATCTATGTATCATACTATTTATCAGGACCATACCTACACTGCAGTCCAGAACTCGAATTATACGTGTGGATCAAGCTTTAGTGGGACTGGGCTGGGTATTTCTGCCGCATGCATTCGGAAAAGTGGGCCAAAATGACTACTGAGTGGGAGGGACCACTATAGTCACCGGAATAAAAGCAGACCGAAAAGGAGATGTCGAGATGAATCGAACTCATTTTAGATGGAATGGTAAAAAACAGTGGCCAAGTGCGAGCCGGACTCGCGCACGAATGGTTCCGTACCATTACGCTCCAAAACGGCAAAAAAATCACGTTTATTGTATGGGAGCCCCACTTAAATAATTATTTTATTCTGTATTTAGACTTGTTGTTATAGCGGCAACAAAAATAAATCATTTGTGAAAATTTCAGCTGTCAACGGTTCATGAGATATGTATGTACAGCCTGGTGACAGACTGACAGACAGCGGAGCCTTATTAAAAACCGACAGGAGTTATTTTAATAACAAAACTTCCGTGAGACAGACTTTCGCTCGACATGTTACACTCCGTAGTTCCGTACCTAATGCTCCTCGCATTATCGTGAGCTCGCGTTGGCGGACCGGCGCAGACTGATTTTAATATATTTAATAATACGACAGGAGTTATCTTATCTCTATTAGTTTATAATTTTCCCTTACCGCCATATTTGGATTTACAGCCCCGTGATGAAAAGAAAGTGAGCACTTGAGGTAATGCGGTGACGCGGATCGATTGCGGGTAACTTGCCAATAACTAAGCTCTTTCTACTTTACCAGAATTCATACTAATATTATAGATGCAAAAGTAACTATACAGAGTTCTCTTCACGCTAAACCGCTGGGCCGATTGAGATTGGTATTGAGGTAGTTTGAGGCCCGAGAAAGCATAGGATATAGTTTTTATCCATCATGAATATCATGATCCCGCGCAGACAAAGTCGCGGGCAAAAGCTAGTAATATAATGATGTGATAAAGAATTATCGTCCATAAATATGTGGCTTTCTTGTGACTCATGTAAGATAAATAAGATCAAAGAGCGCCAGATATCAACGTCATTTGCTGCAATGCGTATCTATTAACCGACATTAATACGTAAAACAAACATTTTACCATTAATTCTGTAGTACTTTAATATCTTTGCCGTCCACCAATCCCATGATAATACTGTTTACATTTATCATATACCTATTACAATGAATCATCGTTATAATTAGCATTGCATGTTTCGCGAGTGTAGGGTTATTAGTGCGGGCGGTGAACTGTGAGTTGTGAGCCAGACCGGTCATATAATTGGTAGTGTCATTGCAGGCGTGGCGCAGGCGCAGGCGCGGCGGTGACAAGTCAGGGTAATTGTTTTACAAAGACTGCACATTTGAAGTTAACTATGTAGGAAAAGTAGTCACCAGTAATAAAATGGTATACAATGAAGCTCGCAAAAATATGTGACATTGCATTAGTTCGTAAGGTATAAAAGCTCGTCATATATTTGTAGTGTAAGATATTATTGTACTAACAGCAAAAAAGTAAACTGACGGTACGATCCGTACAGACAATTTATTTGTTATGTTGGTGATATATGTAGGCTTTAGGTTGGTGCATCTGGTGTGAACGGTCTCCAGCTAGTCACCTATCGTTGGCTCTATCTATGCCAGTTGACATTAGGTTGGTGCATCTGGTGTGAACGGTCTCCAGCTAGTCACCTATCGTTGGCTCTATCTATGCCAGGCGACATTAGGTTGGTGCATCTGGTGTGAACGGTCTCCAGCTAGAGTCACCCATCGTTGGCTCTATGCTTGTTGGCATTAGGTTGGTGCATCTGGTGTGAACGGTCTCCAGCTAGTCATCTATCGTTGGCTCTATCTATGCCAGGCGACATTAGGTTGGTGCATCTGGTGTGAACGGTCTCCAGCTAGAGTCACCCATCGTTGGCTCTATGCTTGTTGGCATTAGGTTGGTGCATCTGGTGTGAACGGTCTCCAGCTAGAGTCACCCATCGTTGGCTCTATGCTTGTTGGCATTAGGTTGGTGCATCTGGTGTGAACGGTCTCCAGCTAGAGTCACCCATCGTTGGCTCTATGCTTGTTGGCATTAGGTTGGTGCATCTGGTGTGAACGGTCTCCAGCTAGTCATCTATCGTTGGCTCTATCTATGCCAGGCGACATTAGGTTGGTGCATCTGGTGTGAACGGTCTCCAGCTAGAGTCACCCATCGTTGGCTCTATGCCTGTTGGCATTAGGTTGCCATCGAACTTGCTTTGGTTTTACCACTTTTATCTAAACACATATTATGAGCGCCTATTTTCTGGGCGTAGTATCTAGGTTACTGTCTGTATTTTATACGTTTCAACTAGGGAAAGGTTTGTAACGAGGCGAGGTGGATCGGTTGCACGCTAGGTATACCTACAGACAGGCGCACCCAATGTGCGCTTGAACTGTTTAACCATATGTGGCTATTGCCTAACACATTCAGTATGTATTTACTATACGTGCTAAACAGACTATATTAGCAAACTACTCCGATATAGACAGGAGTCTCGGGGCCTACCGCAAACATCAATAATCGAAATTGAATTATTTTTCTACATTGTCTATTCGTATTCGAGCAAAGAAGCAAATTTAATGTTAACCTGCTGTTTGTAATATTACCATCATACATACCATACCACATTACATTTTCCAAGAAACGAAACGACAGAAAAATTATAACTAACTACCGAACCTGCTCACAAAATTTCACGAGAATCGGTTGAGAAATGTGACATGCAGAGGAGAACCTCCGGACATACAAAACCATTTTTGCCTAAGCTGAAATGGAGCCCTTCGCTGACGCTCGGTTAAAAACCCCGCGCACTTACATATTCTACCCAAGTGGCGGTCTCGACTAAGAAATATCGATTATGTACATTTGCCGAGCTATTTCGGCGCATCACCCCCGCTCGATACGGGTCAAGAACGAGTCGTATTTCCAATAACAACATGTATTTGTAAAGACTTCAATTCTTTTACTACCACTCTCTTTTCTAGTTTTCTCCTAGTTTTTTTTAGGACTTGGTACCGTACCCAAACAGTGCAGGAGCATGTCCCTTATAGGGACCGTGCGCGTTGGAGGGTCTGCCATCTTGTGGCCTGAATCGGAACCATAAACATGTACATCATATGTACATTGACACTTCACGCCAAAGCAAGTGCTGCCATCTTGTGGGCTACTTTGGAAGCATAACCTACACATTTACGCCTCGCGCCAAAAATCTGACGTCTCCTGTGCTGCCCGCTGCCCCCTACAGTTTATGCACGCTCCCTATAGGTACTATTAATTGCACTATTTATTTATTCTACTGTCCGTGCCTTAACCTGTTCTTTTTTTACCTTTTACAATTTTTACCTTTGCATGCTAAAGAAGGCCGGTGTCCGCTTTGGCAATCTAATTTAATCTTTTAATAGGACCTATAGATATTTATGTAGAAAATAAGTCTCAATTTGTTTAATTAGATATGGTTATTTAAGTGTTATTTCGGTAATTTACACTCCATTATCCACTAAACACGAAGAAGTTTCAAGCGTTCGAAAACGTGAAAACTTGTTGCTATTCCAAACTTATCAAAGCACCATTAGTTTGAGGAGCGCCCCGCGTAACTCATGAATCATGGCGACCCTACCTGACACGCACCCTTCACCACTCGCCACTGCAAATAACACCCTCATACTACTTAATATGGTTCAATTCACATTGACAGGTCGATGGGTTATTATCGCTCGTGAAAAACAAAAGAACAACGATAACTTAATCGAGCCGTTCTGTTTTTGAACTTAATTTGTAGATGCTTAAGGTTGGAATTCAATTGGGGTCTTGTTTGGTCTTTAATGCCTTTTGGATTGGGTGTGGTGTTATTAGGTGTAATGTAATTTGAGTGTTATTGATTGTGGTGTAGAGTTGTTTTTGCGATGGGCGCGGTGGGGTCACGCGACGCTGCCAGGGTGAGGCTTTTGCCCAAATATGGCAAGACATGCCTGTAAGCTATTTATGGTTGCTTTTGTCATATGTGAAAATGAGCTATGAGAAAAGTACTATATTTGCAAAAGTGGCAACGACACTTTCACCTTTAAAGAGTTGCAAAGAAACAATTGAAGGCATGTTTACAAAAACAACATAACTAACATTTTTTGCGGATTTGAGTTTTTGGTATCATAGCATTCGTCTAAGCAGGATCTACACGTAGAGCAAAAGATAGTGCCAAAAAATGACCCCAATTGTCCAAAATCAGTAGAAAATAAATAAATCCACTAGTTAAGTAAGATAAATCTGTACCTCTCTGATAGAATACAAAACATAATTTCTATAGAAACTTGTTTTATTTTCTTACAAAAAGAACATAACTAGCAACATTTTACAAAAACAGCATAAGTGACGAACTTATTTTTCAATTTTTTTTCCAAAAATACTGGTCTTTGAAATGTGTAATCGTATGTTTCGGAACTATTGGCCACTTACTAAAATTACCTATACAATGTATATGTCCAATAACTAATATATAAGAAGCCATTTAGTTTTATTCGTTTCCTGTAAATTCATGTCTAGTGTAGTTATGTTGTTTTTGTAAACATGCCTTCAATTTAACTACCCCTTTGTATATCTGACGCGCTCGAGTAATTATTTTTTTCCAAATTGTCCCTTCGGTACGACCCTGACCGTGTAAACCGGCAGATTGACATACCCTTTTTATCATAGACATGTTGTGAGACTCACTACCAATATCTGACGCGCTCGAGTAACTCTAAAAATCCCCTCTTGGGCTCCCCAACTATAGGTGATAGCTGCATATGAGCATATGACATTTAATAGTTCGATAAGGATAGTGTATGTTTTTGAGCAAAAGTAACCTTAAACATAGGTTCAATAAGGTCCTTTTGAGAAAGGTCGTAGTTGTGTGTTGTGTGTGTTTTTAGTAAAATAAACGTTAATCTGAACGTACTGAAATTCCTTTTCACCAACATAAAAATGTGTTATGTTATGACCTTTCGTATCTCTGTTTCGGTTGTTGACTCTGCGAAAGTGAAACCGCTTATTATCCGGCTTTGGATACAAAATGGCGGACATTGTATGAGTTTAGGATGGAGTTACGTTTCTAGTTAGTATGTTGTGATGTGATATGATACGTGAGTGATATTTGATGTATGAGTGACGGCCGTGATGTAATTGCGCTTAATGCATGTTAGGTTGTTTACTTGAGGCATGTCATATTCAGATTCAGATTCAGGTGCCCATGGTGCTGGCTACATTCCCCCGCTGGATGGCGTTGCCTCATCTTTCACACGCAATCTTCTGGTATTAAGCTTCGGTAACTGTTGGTTACGAGCGGTCGGACCGGTGTTCCGCGAAAGGTCGAAAGTTCGAGTCTTGCCCGAAGCGGTGAACTTTTCCGTTTTTGATGGTTCCGTACCCAAAGGGTAAAAACGGGACCCTATTACTAAAGCCGGGTACTCACAAGCGAGCCGTAACCGTAACATGCGTCATACAGTAACGAGGTTCTAGTGTGTACGCGTGTTACAGTTACGGCTCACACACACACATAGACAGTTGAAATTTTCACAGATGATGTATTTCTGTTGCTCTATAACAACAAATACTAAAAAGTACGGAACCCTCGGTGCGCGAGTCCGACTCGCACTTGGCCGGTTTTTCCTTACTCGTAACAAAGATAGATATAACTCCGTAATAGATGGATACAGTCTAAGGAAAAAACGTGCCTCGAAAATCACGAAAATTTGATTCTCGATCAGATGGCGCCACTAGTTTTGGCTTACTCTCGTATAGAGGGCGTTGACTGTTTCGTTTGTGATTTATAATTTTAACGCATACCAGTGAAAGAACATGGGTCAAAATCATATAAAAATAATTAATGCAAATATTAAAATCATTTATCCATATTTAAATACATTTTAACTTTTTAACGTATTTTTATAAATCTTCATTTTTAGTTTTAAAGTATGCCGATAGATGGCAGTGAATTTACAGTGGTTACAAAATTTACTATGACAGTACCGCTCTATCTTATTATATCCTCATTGCTCGTAATATAATTAATGGTTAAGCTGTGTGTATGGCCACACTAGGGATGCCTGCGCAGTTTTACCTACAGTTCAACTGCACAGGTAAAGCTGCAATGGTAAGAAAACTGCACAGTCGAATGCCACATACGCTCCAATTTCTTTTCCTGTGCAGTTGGCAAAACTGCGTAGGCAAACCCTAGTGTGTATGGCCAGCTTAAGTCATAAGTGGGTTTTTATGACCGATAGGAATTTAATAGATCAGATCTCTCTCTTCTCGAAATAAAACTCTTCAAAAAAAATAGTGTTTAGTTTTAAGTTCATATAATACATTATGTTATGTATGTTAGTCTGTAAGGTATTTGTAATATGGGCCTTGTTGTCTGATTTAAAATTTTAAATAAATAAAAACGAGGTCTCTAAACTACAGAACCATTAATATGCTAACCCGATTTGAGCTTATCACTATTCTGCATAATTATCAAAATATCGTGGGAAAGTGTTCCTAAAGAGTCAGCACACGCATATTGAATATCAATTACATCACAGCCACGACCGTTTTTACAGTGACAGAATTAACTAATCAGTTATCGATCTTAATTATTTGTAATAAGGTTCACGAACGCTTAGTCATCTGTCTACGATGGTACACGACACAACTGGGGGCCTACCGCAAACACCAAAGTTTGCAAATTGCGGGCAACGTTCTCTGTCCCTTGAATTACGCTTTAATTGGACTCAAAAGAGAAGAATTCCCGCAATTTGCTAACTTCGGTATTCGCGGTAGGCTCCCTGTACCAAGCGTGTTTAAATTTCAACTTTATACAATATTGTAGGTATGGAATTTTAAATGTTCTGAAATAAAGATATTTTATTTATTTTTATTTAATATGGACAGAGTCTATATTTGAACCAGTCAGATCTCAGATCCCCAAAGGCGTTATTATTTTAAACGCTCATCGAGTCACGTCACCGTTTGATTGCCATTGATGTAATATCAACATCAACCGCGCGTTGTGATTTGGACTTTATGTGGCATGTCACAGGGTTCACATTTGAGGGGTTGTGTTTGTGTGATGTCCGTTTCGGGTGATTGTTTTGTATCATTGTTCCTTGACCATGACTGAGTGATACATCGCGGTTTCCGTGTTCGGTCGATTGATTCGCATATATGACAATACAGTTAGTTACCTGCACAAGTTTATTTTTCAACATCGATAAAAAACGATTTTAGACTTTATAAAGCTTTACCTGTACTGCTAATATATGTATACCCATATCCTCACATGTACAATATAAGAACTGATTCGTTTGTTACAGGGGCGCAGAGCTAGGTGACGTCAGTCTACTGCGGCGGATGCCAAACGTTGAGGTGCTAGCCTTCAGGTAAGATCCTTTGTAAAATCCGCAAACCTTACCTATTGACCAAGAGCCTGTTTATGATTGGGCAACGCTTTCCGCTCTACGCTCCAAAACGCTCAGCCTTGCCTGTTGCCAGCTCACGCACGAAACAACGGAAGCTGATAGTTCAGACTGTTAACCCTACTGTACAGAAAACAATTTTAAATTAATCTTGGCAAGCAAAATCAACAACCAGATAATAATTCCACTTGGAGTTAAAGTTCAGAGGATTAAAAAAACTGTTTTCATTTCCAGCATAAACAAGATCCGCAGCCTACAGGACTTCGCCGGCTGCCGACTGCTGCGAGAACTGTACGTCCGCAAGAACGAGATCAAAGACTTGCGGGAGATCAGACATCTTAGACACCTTACAGCCCTCACGTCATTGTGGCTAGATGAGAACCCCTGCACACACCACCCACAGTGAGTTCACTTATTTATGTTGATTAATCATGGTCAAGGCACCCATTTGTAATAACCCCACCCTACCTTACATCCTTTCAACAAGACACCTACACATTATGGACCTACCATTAACGATATAAGCACACTGCTTCGAGAACTTTACGTCCGCAAGAACAAGATCGAAGACCTGCGGGAGATGAGACATCTGCGGCATCTCCCAGCAGCACTCACCTCGCCTCGCTCTGGCTCGGTTAGAAGTCCTACACACACCACAGTGAGTTCAGTTATGGCGTGGCGCTCTGGATTATCTTATAGAATCCTTCGCTTAACGTTCAGGATTCAATGTACGCCCTTGCCGTGAATATATCATTATGTTCCATTGTGACAGAATCTACTTATTGTGTTTCAGATATCGACTAACAGTGCTCCGTAACCTGCCGCGGCTAGAAAAGCTCGATAATGTCGTCGTGCAACAAGAAGAGTTGGAGGAGGCGCAGCGCCGAGGCTCGCTTATTGATTCAGATGATGAAGGGTATCCACAACAACAGGTATAACTATTGACTATTATGGACTCTATCTCGTTGCATAAAGGGTTATATCTAGTTAGGTGTGTGTCATCGACAGTTGAATGTCGTCGTGCAACAAGCGGAGTTAGAAGAGGCAGCTCGCTCATTAATTGTGATTTATTGTGTAATAGATTTAAGCTATTTACAGAATAAGAATAAGAATAAGTTTATTGTTTACCGTGTCAAACATGATGTTAAAATGATACATAGTACATAGTACCAACGGCTACCCTTTTCGGGTATACAATATTTTACATAATTACAATATTATATACATCATCACTTATATTTATAATAAGTACATCTACAATTATACAGTTTTAAATAAAAAATACACATTCAAATCATAAAAAACATGATCTATTAGCCACTGCTTTAGCTGTCGTTTAAATGACTGTCCGCTTAACATCTTAAGACTATTGGGTAAATGGTTGAAAATTTTGATGGCCGAGATAAATACAGCACATTAAGTACATTATAAACTAAAATCTTACCATTACATAACTAATACTAACAAAACAATTAATTCAATTCAAATAAACAGTGCTAATGCTAATGCATGCAACTATAAATATTAATTTAATTATACAATATATAATCCATTAAATTTCATAAATTTTTTTTAATAACAATTAAATCAAAGTACATTCCATAGTCATTCAGATCATTAAAAACTATTCAAGTTTATTTTAAGTCCACCTAATATAATCGTTGGTCGAGTAAAAACATTTCAATATCAGCTGTTCTGTAATTCTTCTTTTAAATGTAATCAGATTATCATCTTTAAATACGTCAGGTTTATTTAAAATTTCGATGCACACAATAGAGGAATTATTGGAACTTATAGCTAGCTTAACGGTAGGCTTGTAAAGTCTATGCTTGTACTGGTTACAAATGATGAAGATGTATTCCGATGATAAAGAATACTCAGAGCAGCAGTTAAATCCCAAATAATCAGCAGAGCTGTCTGCTTCAATTTTTGAAATAAAGAAACAATGGAAAAATAATCACTCGACCTTGCGTCACGACTACAAAACACACACACACACACACACACACAACAACACAACACAACAACTACAGGACTACAATTCACAGCTGTACCAAATAAGCTACCGAAGCAAAGTTCTTTCTAAGGATTTAGACCGTAAGTTAAGTCTCCAGAGTCAGAGTGTGACAGTACCACTATCAACGTACCACTTGTGACAATATGGTGTTTATAGAAGTGCTGCCACATTGTCTCGCTGCAGACTTGAGAAGAATTATTAAGATGGGTTAAGAGAAACCTTGTAGGGACTCCTCATACTGTTTCTCTTACCCAGAGCAAAATAAATTATGTTTCTCTTATATACCCTACATGACCTTACAGGCTTTAAAACAAATTTAGAATTGTCGAAAGCTTTGAATGTATTTTGTAATTTCAGGAAGCTTACGCGGAAAGCGTGCGGAGCAGCGGCAGCGCGCGGCGCGCCACCCGCGCGCGCTCCAGCGACTCCAGTCCCGAGCGGGACGAGTACCACAAGCACGAACCCGAGTACCGGGACCACAGGCCGGAGCCCGAGTACCGGGACCATCATAGCAGGCCAGAGCAGGAGGCTTATCGGGACCAGAGAAACGAGCAAGTAAGTGGCGAACCCGAGTACCGGGACCCCAGGCCGGAGCCCAAGTACCGGGTCCATCATAGCAGGCACGAGCAGGAGGTTTACCGGGACCAGAGACACGAGCAAGTAAGTGGCGAACCCGAGTACAGGGACCACAGGCCGGAGCCCGAGTACCGGGACCATCATAGCACGCACGAGCAGGAGGTTTACCGGGACCAGAGACACGAGTAAGTAAGTGGCGAACCCGAGTACAGGGACCACAGGCCGGAGCCCGAGTACCGGGACCATCGTGGCACGTACGAGCAGGAGGCTTACCGGTACCAGAGACACGAGCAAGTAAGTGGCGAACCCGAGTACCAGGACCACAGGCCGAAACCCGAGTATCAGGCACGAGCAGGAAGCTTATCGGGACATTCGGGACCATCAGAGATAAGACAGCTAAATAAAGTATGACATCTCCAGACTCTCAAGCGCCTATCTATAGGCTACAGTAACCGCTTACCGCCTGATTACCACCGACCTGATGTAAAACAATTCAACATTTTTATCATTTTTCAGAAGAGAGTTTCGATCGTTTACGTCTTACGTTTTCCTACAAATGATAAAAGGATAATAGTATGTGTTGTAAACTAACAAATGTTAGTCTCTCTCATGTTAACTAATAATCGCGTACTATATTATAGATGGAAGTCCGACTAAAGGCCGTATCAGACCAGATGCACGTTTATATTGTATGGAAATATGCAGAGAGCCAGTCAATCTGTATTACGCATTCGGCGTGAGTGTATTAAGGAGTTTGATTTAGTTTAGTTTCTTTATTAGTATGCAATATTTTACAGGTCACACACAGGTACATTTGAAATATGCTAGACAATTCTAGATAAAATACATACATTTCTGTGCTACTTCGTACTTTGTCCCTATGGCAATGATAATGAAAACCACTAGACTAGTATCTCATGTTATTGTCACTGAGACAAGGTAAGAAATGGTGCAGAAATCGAGTTCCTTCAACGTACTGTATGTGCCTGCACTCTGCAGTTAGCGGTAATTTTGTCTGCGACCTGCATTTATATCCGTAGATTACTAAACGTGTGTGGGTGAGTGTGTATGTGACTAACCGTTGGGGCATGTTGGCGACAGACAGCGGGCAGCGACAGCTCGGAGGGCGCGGCGCCCGAGCCCGAGCCCCGGCCCGACCGCCAGGACCAGCAGGTGAGGGTGATGGTCTAAATACGCATTTCATGGAACAGGCACGCTTAGGTGACCAATTGACCATTCTTGCATCATCTTCAGTTTACTGAGTCGCTCCACATAACCACTCCCAAAACACAACCAACACCACAAACATTATAGGTGACGGCAGGAGAGTTGGTTGAGGTGAATGATTACACACACAGTTACATAGAGTAGTAATTGCAAAATGGACAGAGAATAAAGGAATGACTGAAGCTAATATTTATGTAAATATTTAGTTTGAAGAAACTGACTAAACTTGCACTTGCAATAGTTGCAATAGACTGTTGAACTTCCTAACGGTACGAGAAAATAACACCAATTGACCTTAACCTTAGTGCCTATACTACCGCCTCCTACACCACACGTACTATTAGTTATTCTGTGACCACACCACCATCCACGTCCACTAACAACGCCATATTTGCAAATGATTATTTAATTTTGTTTGTTTAATTCGTTGGTATTTATTTGGTAAATCCTGTTCACGGCACCAAATTGTAACTACACCTTAGGTTGGGGCTCATGATTTGGTTTGGTCGTTTTATTTCCTGCTTGTGTGATGTAACGGCTAACATTTTATGTTGCTATCTTTGTTGTAGTGGTTTTGGTAATGCATGTGAAGGATATTAGCTCTGTGTTTAATTAATGTATACATTATTCTGCAAGTGTTGATTTGACGAATAGGTAATGTGACATGTATTGATGTATATCGCATCTGTATATTGTTAGTACTAAGAAAGTACCGCTTCTTGATTAAAGAGAAAAAAACTTGTCCCAAGGGCTACGATTGCTATGAAAAAACGTTCCAAGCTTCATCAGCGATAGTCAAATCGCTTTGTTGTTTTGGCAGATGAGGCAATAAAAATATTTTAGAAACGACTACTTTATAACAGTTTAAGGGCTGTTTTGTAAACCTAGTGTTTGTATTTTGTTTCGCGTAGCAAAATACAAAGGAAGAACTAAGTGAAATTTCCAAAAAGCTAACCTTAATGGTTGCGTCGCAGTGTCCGCTCTCCCCCACGCGGCGTGCGGCGGCGTCGGCGCAGCGCGCGCGCGCCTCGCCCGACGACGAGCGCCTCGACCACCCCGCCGCCATGACTAGGTCACAGTACGATGTAAGTTCACACATTAAAGTACCTATGGACACTGTTACGTGCAACGCAAGGTCAGTAGACTGTACTGTACTGACCCTGTGAGTTCACAATATTTTTGAAAAGTTGGCGTGTAAAGATGTTTGTGAGCTCGATCGTACCAACCACAATGATTAGCTCCATGCATGTTTTTTTTTTTTAATTTTTGTACACCGGAAAAAATAAAAATACTTTTGTAAACCTTCACATTATTTTATTAGGCAATATTTAAAATTTTGAAAAATTTTGAGCGGAACGCTCATAATTTTTGGCGCGAATTCGACAGAGCGTGATGACGTCACACGTTGGGCGGTCTAACTGACGTTTGCTACTGATGACACTTATGTGAACTAATCTGTCGAACGCGTGACGTCACGTGACGTTTCGCGCGGTGCGCTCACTAGCTTTTCGCGGGCAAATTTTTGTACTTTTTATTTATTATTTTAGGCAATTAAATGATAATTTAATAACGGAAATGCATTTGTAACATGGTATAACGGTAACAAACATCCGAATAAAACATATTTCGTTCAAATATAAACTTCATGCATGAGGCTAATTAACGGACTAATCATATAAGAGAAGTATGAAATTTTCCTTTCAATAACATTTAATTTAACGAACTAAACGAACGTTGTAAAAGTGACAGTTGACGTTAAATTTATGAGGTTGATTAGTCCGTTAATTACGGTTGATACAACTGGCTCTGTTGTGAGTTAGAGCTAATCACGTGTCATATTAAGACTTGTAAGTTCACCTTCACGCCTTTTGGCCGTCAACATTACACCAACAAACAAAAACGAGCATTAATTTTGTCGCATAAGATGTGAGGACTGAGGAATCAACGAATAACATTGGTTCATGGTTGTAATCTCCACTCCGCTAGATTACAACACAACCAATGCTATTGGTAGATAACCCCACATCTCCGCTCCGCTTCGCCTCAGTGCTCCGCTTACCACGAGTCTTTACGCATCGAATCGAACATTTAAGACTCGAAATTAGGTCTAACTTACAACATTAGCGACACTGCCGTGTTTATGCAAGCTCTGTATTTGTAAGTAAAATAACATAAAAATCACTAATACCGCAGTATTTTGAGTTTTTAACTTAATATTGAGCTCATTATTCCGCGTTCTCATTTCCATTAAATTGGCTGTAGTGTGACATCAAAGTAAAGTAAAGAAATTCACAAATTCAGTATTTAAAATATGTGCTTTGTAAATTTTCCACACCGTAAACAGTAAGTTGGTAATTCTGCCGAGCAAGTTATGTACTTACGGTAATAAACTAGTAAATAAGCTTTTTAAATCTTTAAGGGTTCATTTGACATGGTAAATGGGGAAATGGTAAATTTAATGTAGACATCGGGGGAAAAATACAAAATAGTACATGAACCTTTGAAGTTTGCATAGGTTGTGTTGTGTTGTGGACTGCGGAGTCAGGATTTCATTTTCCAACTTATACTTTTTGGATGGTAAATAAAAATGAATCCGTTCGAAGTACGAAGTACACCACAATCTTCGCCCGCACGGT
The DNA here is from genome assembly GCF_947568885.1 of Cydia strobilella. Taxonomy (NCBI): domain Eukaryota; kingdom Metazoa; phylum Arthropoda; class Insecta; order Lepidoptera; family Tortricidae; genus Cydia; species Cydia strobilella. The sequence goes on along the minus strand of NC_086065.1, from coordinate 9,328,944 downwards.
TAACTGTCCAACTGTGTCTGTGTAAACCTTATTAACAAAGGCATAAAGTCATCGATGGACAGTTGAGAGTGTTGCTGTTTGTACAGTATAGTAATATAGCCCTGCCACTTGAGTTAGACAGTCGGTGAGGCCATCGCGCGTGGTTGCTTTTGAGGTTTGGCGAAGGTAACTTATTTTCAGACTAATCATAGTTAAAGTACTCAATTTTTACTAATTTAGCATACTAAAAATCGCACACACCGTAATACTTTCTCAACAGCTGCCTAAGTTGAGTGGTAGAGTGACAAAAACAGAAGTATGTAGTAGTGGTAGTGTCGGTAGCTACTCGTAGTGTAGTGGTACAGGTACAGGTACAGGTAGAGTGTGTTGTTGCAGCCGCGCTGGGCGCGCGAGCGCGAGCGCGAGGCGCCGCTGCGGCACTCCGTCTCCGCGCACAGCGTCAAGGTGAACAATGAACAACCACCACATGTGCCATGTGCCATGTGCCATGGGCCATGTGCCCAACCGGCACCAAGCGGACTTTTCCGACGAGCTAGTAGCTAACCCTATCCCGTGATGCTAAGCATAAAAAAAGTTCTTTGGAGACGTTCCCTGACTTTTTAATTGCTACATTGTACCACATCAGGGACTCCCGCGAGGCACGAAAAACGAAATTTCTTTATCTGCCTTTCTATCGTTCGAATATGCAAGTGTTGAGAAGCAAACAATGAAATTTCAATTTTCGTGTTTTGTGGTAGGCCTTCAGCTACATTTTATGAGAAAAGTATACTTTACTTTGTCCTTCCGAGCCGAAGAGAATATGTCATTGGATCTACATACACACACTGTTGATTGACATAGTTTACAAGTTTACATTCCTTTTGTAATGTTAATATATACGTTTATTTCTATATAGAATAAATGTTTGATATTTGTCTAGGTATGTCTATTCATTATACATATCACACGCACACTAGCAAGCTTTACTACTTATTACCATACGACATACGACATTGCACACACATCGCAAGTAACATTCACAATCACAACATAACTTTTCAATGTATTTCAAACGAAACATTCGGTTTGTCGTGTGTTGCTTGCGGTTGTTGCAACAAACATTTGTTTGATGTTATGATTTATGATACCTATTCGCTTCGCCGTATAAATAGAAAGACAATATTTCTTGATTTCTTATAAATAAATTTACCCAATCGATTTAAAGTCGCCGTAAATTGCTCTGATATTTAGATTAAGGTAATATTTAAAACTTGACAATTTAAAAGTGCTTGTGACTTTGTGCATTTTGACTTTGACTTTGACTTTGAGTCATTATCTCATAATGTAACACCTTATTATGTACATGACAATGCAATATTGAATAAATGACTAAATGTTTTATCTAGTTTTTACCTTAGGAATACATGGACTACATGGTTAATATTCTTCGGGTTCCTCCTGCCTATATTGTTCTACTATTAATAGATAACTGCTTTCGCAGACAGATTTGACACACCACTCAACTCGACACGGTAACGTGGAACAAGATGTTGTAACATAATAATTTGTGCAGGAGTACGCGTATGCGATGAACGGGGAGTGCCGGCTCGGCGTGACGTCCCCGCACGAACCGTACTGCGAGCGAGGCGATAACAGGTACGTCTTACATACAATACACCCTGTTTATATTAATAGTAGCTTTTTCCCGCGACTTCGTCTGCGTGGACTTAGTAACAGCAGCTAAAGTAGCGCCTGGAAAAAATCTCATAGCAATAATTCAATTTGAGCATATGCACACAAATTAGCAGGCACTTCATTAATTATCTCAATTCCACCCCGCTTTTTACTTTCTTAAGGGATGATTTTCGGGATAAAAACTATCCTATGTCCTTCTCAGAGACTCAACCTATCTCTATGCCAAATTTCATCTTAATCGATGAATCGATCGCTGAAGCGGTTTAAGCGTGAAGAGGGAACACACAGACAGAAAGACAGACAGACAGACTTTCGCATTTATGATATTAGTATGGATATCCGTCTAACAAAGTTTCAATTGGGATGCGATGATTGAAATAAAAATGTTTACATGTTCATGCGACCAGCTAACGATCTTTCCACGGCGATACAAACGCCTGACGTTTCTTTTTAAATCACAATAGTATCTAAACTATCATCTGACAAAGTGTGGCTTCCGTTCCTCAATTCACCAACGGAGCGACAACTTACGTCCACGAGGTTCATTGCAACCACCACCACCACTTTAACCACTTTACGAATTATCGCCCGGGATGCTATTGGTCATGGAAATCTGTTCCTGGCTCACGGGCTAAAGAATTAAAGATGCTCCCTTAATTTTCAGATCAGAATACACACCCAGCACCGTAGGTCGAGGCGACTGGGAGCGTGAGCGAGACAGGGAGCCCCCGCGCGAGCGAGACGCACATAGCGCGGGATTCCCCTCCGCCGTCATGGGGGAACATCGCGGCTTCACCCGCCGACCCGTCACAAGGGTAATTGACACAGAACCCCCGCGGAGTACCCCCCGTTTCAAACTTGTTTTGTAAAAAAGTTTGATTGATAAAATCTCGACCCCGTACAGCGATATTTATATACTTCAGCTGTCAAATAGTAGGCAGCACTTTTCTTAGTATTTACACCCCTTTTACTAACCTTTTACAGTCTTTGGCAATTGGTGGACGTTATATTTTTGTAGCCAGGTTTATGGTTCGTATTCGTACATGGTAACCGTTTGTTTGGTGTCGACAGAACTCGAACCTGCTGTCGGCCGTGCTGTGCCTGGTGAAGGAGCTGGACTACCCGTCCCTGGAGGTCGCCGAGATGGCCGTCAGGTAACTACCTAGCTATTGTAGTAGGTACAGTATGAATTTTAATCTAAATACATTCGCGTTCTTATATTTCTTGACCTCACAATAAAAAAAAAACAATCATTAAAAAAAAACTTAAGAACTAAAAATAATCTATCAATAAACTTAACTATAAATAAAACTAAACCTAAACTAACCTATAAAAACTAGTCGAACAACTCACCCCGCATCGCTCCCGAAGCAAAAGTGGCCATAACACCTTCTTTACCTTTGCTTGCTTATTGTTTCTAGTTATATCGGATTTTTAATTTTAGTGCAACACTATTAACGAAGGAATAATACCGACGAGTGATCTACTCAGCTTCGTGCTGAAGCTGCAAACACTATCGTCGGTCGGTCGTTAAAGTTGTAACTGAATCGTAATCGAAACATTGATCAAGCTGATGTTGTTACAATTTGGTGCCGTGACCAGGATCTTTCACTTTTTTATCGGTTTCTTTGGCACAATTAATCGCTATTAATTTTGCTAGCTCGGATTGGTTACATTTTTCTGTATCGTACGACGTACATCATTGGCTGAAGTTCTGGTCTGAAAAAAAAATGGAACCGTTACATTTTATGTTTGCGATGCTGTTGTTCAATTATGGAAGGCAAATATTTACCCTACAGAACATGGTTTCTAATTTTATTTTTAACTCGGGTAATCGGATCTTCATCAACTTCTCAGATGACTGCAAAACCACATGACGAAAAAAAAACACCTCTTTGTATTTAAGAAAGTCTCTAGGTACTTGTCGCTCGTCGCGAATCCCTCTACAATCCGCTGGGGAACTCCTAGAGTTCACGAATCATATTTTGAGAACCCCTATATGTAGAATGATCAATTTCTTTTGACTTTAGACACTAACCGTTTGATAAGAATCACTCATGACGAGTATTGTGCCCGTTTCAGATGCCGCATGGACGAGCTCGCCAACACACAGTGACCCGCCCCTCCCGACGCCGCTCCACACACACACTCACACGCGGTCTAGTTCTAGTCACAGCGATACTATCACCATTCACCAAGGGCTAGTACTCGTACAAAAGCCATCTGATATATCGAAGCGGCCGAGGTGCTCAAAAATACTGAACACGCACTTTAATGCCTTGACAATACAGGCTTTGTTCAGATATTGTGAACATTGCAGCTGCTCCAATATATCTGATAGCGATTGTACAGTAAGGGCCCCGACTTAAGTACCCACCTCACTTTACAAGCTATATAGACAAGCGGATACTTAAATTAGGGCACCGGCTGTGCGTAACTACACACACTAAACTCAGTTTCTATACCCCAGACACAAAAGTGGCAGGTCGATATGTCATACGTACAAATATTCCGCTAGCTGAAGCACAACAATGTCGTCATATTCACGAATATTTGACATTTATATTATAGACAAATGATCACTTAGATTCAATAAAATCTGGGATATAGAAACAGCGCAGGCCGCGCTAGCAGCCGCTGTGAGTGCTGTGACTGTGACTGTGACTAGACCAGACTAGTCCGTCATAAGAAACACGGACTAGTGTCACTACAAAGTGCAGTGGTGAATAAAATGCAGAAAAGACTGCAATTATTGTAGGCGTGAAGTAGGTTGTGATCTACAATATCTACATGTATCTTTTAAACAAGACTAACAACAAAATTGGTGTATAGTGAATAATAAAACCTGGGCTACAATAGAACTATGTTAAATAATTACTAATCAAAATGTGAGAAGCAACATAGATTGCCCGGCCGAAGTCTCGGTTTTAACCAAAAACTCATAAAGCTTTTGGCCGCGTCGAAAGTGTATTTTCGGCAATGCCCGACCGAAACTTGGGTTTCGGTTTCGGCAAGTTTCTGGATAAAAATCAGGTCGGCCGAAACTATAGCAAAACCGAACCTTCGGTTTCAGCAAAAAAACCGGACACTTTCGGTCCGACACTACCGCAAATACATCTGCAATTCCGTTCTGAATGTCTATGGCTCTGCGGGGCATAGCGTTGGAGCCCAAAATAATCTGCATAAATGATGTTTTGCTTGAAAATAAAGTTAAATACAACCAATGCAGGTAATTTTAGGCTGACTGTACTTATGTTTGGGTATGTACCCAATATCTAGAAACAAAACTAGCGCAAATAACGTGGATGGAAGTATCTATGTGTGTGCGTCAATACATTCCTAATTTCCTACCATCAGGTAGTGTTGGTCACTACTCGAGTCCTTTGAATCCTCCTTTTAGAGAATCGACTATGTTTATCAGACTTACAATAATTAAGTCGAAACTCGAGTTATTTTTAAGTTTCCACAGAGACCACAAATTTACAAAAAAAAAATAGTCTGTGTAAATTCATAGGTTAAGTACACCATACAAAAATGCTTATTTTATTTACTGCTACTGCTAATACCCACAAAATTCTTGACAGTCTTCTTTAGGAGGTCCGAGTCCTTTTAGTTGCGCTTAAAAAAGACTTAATTAAGGAATCGACTCGGAAGAATATTTTAAAGACAAAGTGTTAGCGCAGTTTCTTAAAAACAAGTCGAGTTCTACAGTGAGAAGCAATAGTTGCTGAGCGGGCGAGGTGTTCAAAATGATCTTGACGCGACTTTATTGTTAAGAGAATAAGAGCGTGTGAAAGTAATATTGAGCACCTCGCCCGCTAAGCAACTATTGCTGTTGACTGTAGAAAAAAGACTCGAGTTACCAATACTACCATCGTGAACTATAAACTGCTCAATCGTAAGCCTTATTGCGAAGAGATAAGATCTATCAATTGTCAGTTAATTGTGTCATTTGTTTCTCTGTTAGTATAATATAATAATTATATTATAATACAAGTTGATATATGAAACAGAAAGACGCACACATTGAAAAACTTCATTTGTTTAGCTGAAGCTTGTTTGCGCTAGTAGTTTTATTTTTAATTTACCTGAGAGGAGGTAATAATGTAAAAAGTTAATAATGTACGTATTTAGGTACATTATAGATTATAATGAAGTTCAAATCTCATATTTCTATGCAATAAATAATTGCAAACGCACTTTTTAAAATTGGCTCGTAATTTTTACCTTGTAATCTAAATTCCTAATTAATTTCCGCTGGAGTGACGAAGCCCTTAAAGACCTGTCCGCCCTCAGAATACCCAACTGGCGGGAAGTGGCGCAGAATAGGGCAGAGTGGCGCTCTCTGGTGTCAGAAAGATCCTTTTTGGGTCGCTGAGCACTGAGCCAGTGAAGTAAGTAAGTAATCTAAATTCCTACATTTCGCGGTAACAATATTATATAACAACATGAAATATAATATTGCTTTTAAAAAAGTTTTCTTGTTTAATTATGGATTTTGAGTAAAGGTAAACCAATCAAAACCACCAACTTAAGTTTGACGACGAGCAATGTTTTGTTGTTAATATGGTCAGCATTAGGTAATAGTAGTATGTAGAGTATGTAGACCACGCGCTTAAAGTATTAACCATTCTCTAACATCATGTTAGGAAAAGAGATATGGCTCTACATATATGTATGTAAAACAATTAAAAAATAGCAGGATAGCGGATGGTTTTGGCGCGTAGTATTATCCTCTACTATTAGTGCTATTATTGCAAAGACCAATGGTTAGTTACCTACATTAACAATATGGACACTTAGACAGTCGCCTATAATAATGTTACCCTTCGAAGGCCGCAAAACTATGTGACAAGCTTTTATGGCTTTTACAAATAAGATCGTGTGAGATATTTTTGCGTCCTTCGTTGTGTAATATTATTGCGGGTGACCGGACGACGTACAGTCAACGTCAAAGACATGTTTACATTTTTCGCCTTATTACAACAGAGTACCTAAAAGGTGCAAAAGTGTAAACAATGTACCTCTTGCGTCAACTGTACCTGCCCATCTTAGACAAACATGGATTTAATGTTATGAATTTTACCTGTTGATTTGAATTTTTATATGCGTGTTGTTACGCCTTGTATAGCATGAGTTGTTTTCTAATGTATATAATAGTTTACATAGGAGTTATTTTAATGTTTTTATATTATTTTATTATTCATCGACACCGATGTAATGTAATGTAATGTAACACAGTGGGTACTTACAAAATTGTCATTCCTACATTTTGTGTTAATTCAATTTCTGACAAAAATGTGTAAAACCTCGTTTTTATATTCCAAATACTGAAATTACAGTTTGACTTCCCCGACTTGTCTAACCATTCTGTCATTTTAGTACAAAGTTTTAGTACAAAGTTGACATTAAAACAGTAGGATTGAGAAGTAGATTGGCCAATTATCCTGTATTGTATTTTTTGTATTTGGGAAGTAAAAACAACGTGACCTGTCTTAAAATTGTCATGTGAGCAGTAGCAGTGGACGGACAGCCAATAAAGATATTGCAAATGAGTATCCAATTTTATTAACTATACAAAACAAATCAAATCTAAAAGGTATAGTCAGCAGCTGAGGTAGTTAGCCGGCGAAGTGATCAAATTGATCTGAACTGTGTCAAATGTGTTGTTAGAAGTTGTTAGAAGGATAAGAATGTGTGCAGATCATTTTTGACAGCCGTAAGCTGATGCTGACTGTAGTAGACTAGCTTACCAGACCAGAGCTGTGCCCGGGTTTCAATTAAATTACTTTTGTAGGCCAGTGGCGCCCGTGTCAATATACGAATACCCACATTTTTGTTTTATTTTTCCTTTACCCAACCAGTCCCCTTATACCACCTTATACCAAAAAAGATAGGTAGTTACTTCACGAATAAAGGTACAAAGGCAAACTTATGGCAATAGCCTAGCCTTTGTGTAGTGAATAGGAAAACCACACAAGTGGCAAAGTCAAGACCATTCATGGAAAACGTAGGCATTCTGAAACAACATTTAAAAATCATTAACGCGATTTATTTTTATAAATTTGGTATGCTGATAGTTTGAGTCCCGGGGAAGGACAGGATACTTTTTATCCCATAACTCGCCCCTCAAGGGGGTGGAAATTTATATGGGGAATCAATAACCGCTAAACCGATTTAGATGAAACCTTGGTATGGGGATAGTTTGAGCTGTGGGTAAGGATATAGAATATTTTTATCCCCGAAATCATCCCTTAAGAGTGTAAAAAATGGGGTGCAAATTTATAGTGGACCAATTTGGAGGTCAAAAAAAGGATGGATTTAAAAGCAGATTTGTTTAAAATTAAGATACCCAAATTCCTAATTCCACGAAGACGAAGTCGCGGGCAAAAGCTAGTAATATTATAAATGCGAGTGTCTGTCTGTTACCTCTTCACGCTTAAACCGCTGAACCGATTTAGTTGAAATTTCGTATAGAGATAGTTTGAGTCCCGGGGAAGGACATAGGGTAGTTTTTATCCTTTAAGGGGGTGGAAGTTTGTATGGGGAATCGATAAAAAGCATATTGGATAAAAAATAAGCTACCCAATTTACTAACTCCACGCAGACGAAGTCGCAGGCAAAAGCTAGTTAATAATTTTAATTTGTACATGTAAAAAAATTACGGTGAGTGAATCGACTTTCAGCATTATTAACACACGTATGTGTTTAGGTACATTTTAACAAAATAACGCGCTAAAAGCGTAACACACCATCGCACCGCATCAAGGTCATTGTGCGACGTACCCATAAGTAAGAGCGAGAAAGCGATCTCTTTCTGAATATTTGCCAAATTTAGAATTGCGTTTTCTTTGATTATAACCATGGAGACTATATATGGTCACTTTTGCAACAATTCTGCTATAAGAGATTGGCATCCTTTCTATACCATCCATAATAGACCTGTACCGCTGGCTATATTTACCTGCTGGCCGAGCCGCTCGCTCGAACGCAACTCCTTCGCCAGGCCCCCTTTACGCGCGCAATTCGGACCCTTAATAGAGTAGCGATCGAGTTAGATTTGTTCTCTTGTTCTCTGAACGAATTCACAAGGGCTACGCTTTACGTATTGTGCTACTGTAATCTGTAAGCTAATGTATTGTACCTATTTTTTGTGTCAATTTCCATACTGTCGAATTAGGATTTCCTGTAATTGATGGTTGTGTGTATGTAAATAAATAAATAAAAAAAATTTGACCCCTAGGTTATAAAAATATTAAAGTCAATTCTGTTTTCGCTTATGAATACTTTGTTAAGATGTAAATCTTACATTTTGTTTTGTGTCATATATATAATTTGCTTTTCTAGTAATTTGTTATTTTGTGGTAATTATTTTTTATTTTGAATTATTTTGGAGAAAAAAATATTCGAGAGAAAACATGTAACTGTGTTGCATTTAGGATAGTGTTTTTAGTGTGAAAACATAGTTTGTGTCAATTACGTCCACTGCAAGCTGATACTATGTCATAATATTCTAAATGACACAAAAAAAAATTAGTTAAAAAAAATTACTTAGGTCGAATTTAATCGTTTAAATAGGTCCATTAAATGATTTTGTGTCTTATTAAGGCATAGCTTCATAAGATATTTGATGATTTTGTTGTAACAGGCTGTCACCGTTACAAAAGAATATTAAAGATATTAGAGTTTACATCTTATTAATTTGAAATGCGGGATAAATAAGATGTATGAATTTGTGTCACTTGCATCCACTGCTTAATCAAATATTACAAAAATATTATTTGCGTTCGAACGAAGCTAGCGGGCGGTCTGAATGGGCAACGGAGGCCGTGCAGGGTGGAGCCGCGGCGTGACCTTGCCGTACGCAACGCATGTTTACTTCGCCTGTGCGCCAAATTAACGCAACTTATTCAAAGAAGTTACGCAAACAACACAACAACAAGCAACAAGCAAGCAAAGAATGCGTCGAATTATCTTTTACCTATTTAAAACTTATAGATATTGTACAATGTCACCATTATGCAAAAGAACTGTAAGTACATGTTTGATTTGCGAGCGAGCTGGCAACATTGCGCAGGGAAATCTTAAAAATATCGCGTTTACGTGAACGCCACATACATTTGTGACAGTGATAGGGAAAAGGTACCACTAAAGTAAAATTTGGTTATTAATACCGTGACTTTCTTTCATTCTTTGATAAAAAAAATTGCTATTTATGCAACAAGTGCGGAAATCATCTTTACGCACGTGTATCATACAATGTTTTACTATGCATTGTGCGAGTAAATAAAAAAACATATCAGGGCAAATAAGTTTAATTATTATAAGGAGTGTCTTAAATCGACACGAGTTGCGAATTACCTATTCGCACGTGTATCGTACGTTTTACAGTACATATGGCCCTTTAAACTTTCGACATATGCACGGTAAGTGCTCTTTTCCGCACTAGTGCGAGAAAGTAGCACCATATGTACTGTAAAAAAAAATTGAAAACAAAAAGCACTAGTGCGGAAAAGCAGTACTTTCCGCACGATATGGCTCCGTAAGAAACGCACTTTTCGAGCACATGCATTGTAAAAAAAAATATAGGACTGTATCTCCTAAACCATGCGTCGTAGCGCAAAAATAATAAAATTTTCGCTCCCCTTTAAGAAGCCCCTAATTAAGATTTAAAAACGCAAAAAAGAAAAAAAGAGGAAAAAATCTTTATAGGGCTGTATCTCCTAAACCGTGCGTCGTAGCGCAAAAATAAACGTTTCGGTCCCGTTTATGTAACCATTAATTTATATTTAAAAACAACGCAACAAAAAACTTTATAGGGCTGTATCTCCTAAACCATCGTAGCGCAAAAATAATCAAATTTTCGTTCCCCTTTATGGAACCCCAAACTAATATACAGAAAACACAATGAAAAAAAAAACAAAAAAAAATCTTTATAGGTCTACATCTCCTAAATCGTGCATCGTAGCGCAAAAATAATCAATTTTTCGTTCCCCTTTAAGACCCCCTTAATTAATACTAAAAAAAAAAACAGGAAAAGATCTTTATAGAGCTATATCTCCTAAACCGTGCGTGGTAGCGCAAAAATAACAAAATTTTCGTTCCCCTATACGGAACCCCAAAGTAATATACAAAAAACACAATGAAAAAAAAACAACAAAAAAATCTTTATAGGGCTGCATCTCCTAAACCGTGCATCGTAGCGCAAAAATAATAAAAAAAACCCTTTAAGAAACCCGTAATTAATACTTAAAAAAAAAAACAAAAAAAACCAGGAAAAAAAACTTTATAGAGCTGTATCTCCTAAACCATGCGTCGTAGCGCAAAAATAATAAAATTTTTGTTCCCCTTTATGCAACCCATAATTTATATTTAAAAAAAACGCAAAATTTAAAAAAAAAATCTTTATAGGGCTGTATCTCCTAAACCATGCGTCGTAGCGCAAAAATAATAAAATTTTTGTTCCCCTTTATGCAACCCATAATTTATATTTAAAAAAAACGCAAAATTTAAAAAAAAAATTATAGGGCTGTATCTCTTAAACCATGCGTCGTAGCGCAAAAATAATAAAAAAAAACCCTTTAAGAAACCCGTAATTAATACTTTAAAAAAAAAACAAAAAAAAACCAGGAAAAAAAACTTTATAGAGCTGTATCTCCTAAACCGTGCGTCGTAGCGCAAAAATAAACGTTTCGGTCCCGTTTATGTAACCATTAATTTATATTTAAAAACAACGCAACAAAAAAAAACAAACAAAAAACTTTATAGGGCTGTATCTCCTAAACCATCGTAGCGCAAAAATAATCAAATTTTCGTTCCCCTTTATGGAACCCCAAACTAATATACAAAAAACACAATGAAAAAAAAAACCAAAAAAAAATCTTTATAGGGCTGCATCTCCTAAACCGTGCATCGTAGCACAAAAATAATCAAATTTTCGTTCCCCTTAAGAAACCCTTAATTGAAACTTTAAAAAAAACCAGGAAAAAAACTTTATAGAGCTATTATAGCTATATATATATAGATATAATATCTCCTAAACCGTGCGTGGTGGCGCAAAAATAATACAAGTTTCGTTCCCCTTTATGCAACCCATAATTTATATTTAAAAAAAAAAACGCAAAAAAAATCATTATAGGGCTGTATCTCTTAAACCATGCGTCGTAGCGCAAAAATAATAAAAATTTCGTTCCCCTTTATGAAGCCCCAAAGTAATATACTAAAAACACAATGAAAAAAAAGAAAAAAAAATAACAAAAAAACTTTATAGGGCTGTATCTCCTACACCGTGCATCGTAGCGCAAAAAAAAACCCTTTAAGAAACCCCTAATTAAGATTGAAAAACGCAAAAAAGAAAAAGAGGGAAAAAATCATTTTAGGGCTGTATCTCCTAAACCGTGCGTGGTACCGCAAAAACAATAAAATTTTCGTTCTTCTTTATGCAACCCATAATTTATATTTAAAAAAAAACGCAAAATTTAAAAAAAAATCTTTATAGGGCTGTATCTCCTAAACCATGCGTCGTAGCGCAAAAATAATAAAATTTTTGTTCCCCTTTATGCAACCCATAATTTATATTTTAAAAAAACGCAAAATTTAAAAAAAAACATTATAGGGCTGTATCTCTTAAACCATGCGTCGTAGCGCAAAAATAATTAAAAAAACCCCTTTAAGAAACCCGTAATTAATACTTAAAAAAAAAAACAAAAAATAACCAGGAAAAAAAACTTTATAGAGCTGTATCTCCTAAACCGTGCGTGGTACCGCAAAAACAATAAAATTTTCGTTCCCCTTTATGCAACCCATAATTTATATTTAAAAAAACGCAAAATTTAAAAAAAAAATCTATAGGGCTGTATCTCCTAAACCATGCCTTGTAGCGCAAAAATAATAAAATTTTCGTTCCCCTTTATGCAACCCATAATTTATATTTAAAAAAAACGCAAAATTTAATAAAAAAATCATTATAGGGCTGTATCTCTTAAACAATGCGTCGTAGCGCAAAAATAATTAAAAAAACCCCTTTAAGAAACCCGTAATTAATATAGTTCGTAGATTTCAAACAGTCCCCTTTCGGCTTATCCTTTGTCTATTGTTAAATGAAACCGCACGTGCTACTTACTAGCATAAAAAAATGGTTTTTTTAGCGTTGGACTAGCCCGCGCTCGCCACGATGCACGAACCAGGTAAAGGACAGGGACGGATTGCGATTAAAACATTTTGATGGATTCATGACAAGTATGTATTTACATATTTAAAACAAACAATAATAACATTTTTTTACTATTCAGTTAAATAATAACATTAGGTAATAATCCGTTTTACAAATAATCAACTATTAAAATATTCCTCTCTAATGTTACAGACTAAAAACTAAAACTATATTTAACAAAATTAATACATACATGCCCTTTTTAAACAATATCGGCTTTTTTACAATATATAGGTATTACAGACAAATTTTTAATAAACTAAAATAACGTTTTTTTATACAATGTAAATAATAAACAACCACCCCTCTGTCATAATTAATGTGACAGAAGATTCCGAAGACGAAGAAACTAGTTAAAAAAAGTAGTCGTGATTTTTGTTATTTATTAATTGAATATATCTACATCTTTATTTATATTGTACCAATGCATGTTTATTTATATTTTTAGTTAGTAATTTATATTTTATGTATGTATAACTCATTACTGTTTGGCTGGTTGTTTATTATTTACATTGTATAAAAAAACGTTATTTTAGTTTATTAAAAATTTGTCTGTAATACCTATATATTGTAAAAAAGCCGATATTGTTTAAAAAGGGCATGTATGTATTAATTTTGTTAAATATAGTTTTAGTTTTTAGTCTGTAACATTAGAGAGGAATATTTTAATAGTTGATTATTTGTAAAACGGATTATTACCTAATGTTATTATTTAACTGAATAGTAAAAAAATGTTATTATTGTTTGTTTTAAATATGTAAATACATACTTGTCATGAATCCATCAAAATGTTTTAATCGCAATCCGTCCCTGTCCTTTACCTGGTTCGTGCATCGTGGCGAGCGCGGGCTAGTCCAACGCTAAAAAAAACAGTGTAAGTGCGCTCTCCGATAACGCGCCTTTGTTACGCATATCGATGACACATTTTAGACTGGTTCTGTAGCGTTCGACTTGCCGGCACTCAGTAACCGCAAAGACCACACAGCTAAGGAATATGTTTTCCCATTAGTTCATTTTAAACCTTATTGCAATCTCTATAGAGTGGTAATTGAATAACCGGTTAAAACGGCCATACCATTTTTTATGCTAGTAAGTAGCACGTGCGGTTTCATTTAACAATAGACAAAGGATAAGCCGAAAGGGGACTGTTTGAAATCTACGAACTTTACTTAAAAAAACAAAAAAAAAACCAGGAAAAAAAAACTTTATAGAGCTGTATCTCCTAAACCGTGCGTGGTACCGCAAAAACAATAAAATTTTCGTTCCCCTTTATGCAACCCATAATTTATATTTAAAAAAACGCAAAATTTAAAAAAAAATCTTTATAGGGCTGTATCTCCTAAACCATGCGTTGTAGCGCAAAAATAATAAAATTTTCGTTCCCCTTTATGAAGCCCCAATATAATATACAAAAACACAAGAAAAAAAAGAAAAAAATAATAACAAAAAAACTTTATAGGGCTGTATCTCCTAAACCGTGCATCGTAGCTCAAAAATAATCAAATTTTCGTTCCCCTTAAGAAGCCCTTAATTAAGATTTAAAAACCTAAAAAAGAAAAAGAAAAAAATTTATATAGGGCTGTATCTCCTAAACCGTGCGTCGTAGCGCAAAAATAATCAACATTTCGGTCCCCTTTATATAACCATTAATTTATACACAAAAAAACGCAAAAAAAAGAGATTTTTTTTATAGGGCTTGATCTCCTAAACCATGCGTCGTAGGGCAAAAATAATTAAATTTTCGTTCCCCTTTATAAAACCCCAAAGTAATATACAAAAAACACAATGTAAAAAAGAAAAAAAACAATAAAAAAACTTTATAGGGCTATATCTCCTAAACCGTGCGTCGTAGCGCAAAAATAATCAAATTTTCTTTCCTCTTTATTCAACCCTTAATTTATATTTAAAAAAAAAACGCTTTCACTAAACTGCTGTAACTCGGAAACTTAGAATCCACAAAGGGGACTACTAAATTATGACACATATTAAAGCCTATATGTATATACTATCAGTAATATATGATCATTGTCAAGAGGGCGCTGTTCATTCTCATGTATAGGGTGACAGTTCAGTATAGTATGAAAAAATATTGTATTTAATGAACATCATCATCATTGTAATTAATGTTGCTTGCCACGCTTAAACATAACAAAAATCGCAATAAATTGCGTCTTAAAATAAACTTAAAAAGTCTACTAAAAATCGAAACAAAAGTATTTTTTAAGTCGCTGATGTGACATTCTCAATCAAAAGGTAGGTACCACTTTGTCGTTTACCATAAAGACGAAATTTGATTATATCTTTATACAAATAACCTGTCAGAGAAATTGGTACCTTTTGATTATGAACGTCACAAATGTTGGTCAGTATGAGGAGTGCAGCCTACAGTTTATTTTTAATTATATTTATATACCTACTACGGTAAGATTGATAAGACAATGTAATTATGCCTCCGAATGAAATAAATACACTGTATCGCAAAACTAAGTGGCGAGACAGCTCATAATGCCATCTCTTTCACTCTTGGTTGGTCTTAACAAGGGTAAAGGAGATAGTATTAAGATCTCAGTCGCCAGCTGATATTGCGGCAAGTATAATAAGCACCCCACCCGCGTAGGTACCCTTCCCCGCGCACGCCCTTCTTGCTCAATTGAGTTTTATTTTGCCAGATAGTAAAAAACCGTGGATCAAAATGACCCAAATTATGAATGATGTCTCAATGTGGTATTATAATATTGTAGACGTAAACTTAATAATATGAATTTTTTTTTGTGGCAGATACAGGGTGTTAATTAGAAAAAATTTTTTTTTAAATAAAAGCGGTGGATGAATTTGACACAGATTTGTTTGAATAACATATAACAATGTTCTGTAAAGTACAACACTTCACTTATCGACTCTAATATTTTTTTAGGCGTTTTAGGATCAATATTAGGTATTTATTAAATGCCATTATAGCCGTGGATGAAAATGACACAAAATGCGTGTGTACGTCGGAAGCCACTTTGCCTTTACAGGGAAACAAAGAATTTCGTCTCTAATATTTTTTTTACAGAATGCTGATTGAAAAAAGAAATACCTAAATTTCTACCTAAGCAAATACCTAGGATGACACAAAATATTATTTTTAGGTTTAGTATATGGTCTGGAAACTATATATAAAAAATAAGCAACATTAATATTCTTATAACCTCAGAAGTTATTGGTACAGGTCTATAATTATAACATTGGACATGGAAGCTTATTTTTTTACCTCTTTTTTACGCTCAAATACGATAATTCTCTTCCGCTCACCTGGCAACACTGCACCCGCCATCTTTCTTTTCGCTTCTGTCATTTCCGTGATCCTCGCGATTATTATAGGTTAGTGCGTGTTTTCCACAAAAAATATACATTAAACCATACGAAAATTATTCTGAACAGTGTAAAATTGTGCATTTCAGATAATCAAAATGCAGAACGACGCCGGTGAATTCGTTGACCTGTACTGCCCCAGGAAATGGTTAGTGTCATTGTTAGGTTATTCTATCAACTTTAGACCAAGTATTTGTGTATTTCTTCGCCGCGGTAGCTGTAAAAATGCGGAAAATATATTTTTAGACTGCGTTGTGAAGTGTTTTGTTGTCGTTTTCAGCTCCGCGAGCAATCGCCTGATTCACGCGAAGGACCACGCGTCCGTGCAGCTGGTGATCGCGGACGTGGACCCCGCGTCGGGGCGCGCCGCCGAGGGCTCCAAGATGTACGTGGTGTGCGGCGCCATCCGCCGCATGGGCGAGAGCGACGACTGCATCGTGAGGCTCACCAAGAAGGACGGCATTCTCACAAAGTGAGTCTCAAATTATATATTTAGGCTAGTTTTCTAGATTCAAATTAGCTAAAGATGCGCTGTTTAGAATAACCCTAAGTAATTATGTTGTGCTCAGGTAAATAACAACAAAACATTTGCATTTGACTAAATTAACCCAGCGGCAAGATATTTATCAGCAATATGACGAATGAATGATCTTTCTATTCTGTTACCCTCTATCAAGGTCTAAGGTCGTTGAATGTATAGAATTATGCACCTGTGACACAGTAGCCCCACTCTTTAACGTATTGTGTGCCCCAATATATTTTTTTAATAGTTTCCTCGTATCCAGGTCCATGTTTTGGCATACAAATACGAGAACTATTATATTTGTGAGTTTAAAGTCTGATGCAACCCTTCCCAAACACAGAATGTTCAACTCAGTTCAATAATGTAATCATAACATACAAACATTATACACATAAGAATTAATCAAGCAGACAAAACATTTATAAATTACCTTAAATTATTCTGATATTTTGTGAACATTTATCGTATGATAACTGTCCAAGCTGTCTGTGGGCTGATAGTCCAGCAATGAGTTTATTTATACCTCTGGTGCATGGAATTAGTATCTAATAGTGTTTTACCAATATATGTTAAATTTTGTCTGAGAAATGATTTTCAATAACTTATTTAGATTTGACAGACATGAATAACTAAGATTTTAACTCTAATTTGTCTTTTCTGTTTCTAAAACAGTGATTATATTTTGTGATGAAACTTGGCATTTTGAAATATTCTTTAGTTCTTGGCATTCTTAGTTTTTATACAAAAACTCAGGAAACATCATTTGTATTTTGGAGCAAAAGAGGCGGATAAAAATATTCTATTTAGTTGTCTGTCTGTGTGTAATCAAATCTTGCAAGTTAAATTTGATCCGCTGTCCGGTTTCCGATGAAGCTGAAAATTTGCATACATATGTAAGTCGGATGACTGTAATATTATGGTACAGTCTCCATCAGATATATCGGAGCAGCCAAGGTGCTCACAAATATATGAACACGCCTCTATTGTCAAGGCATTAGAGTGCGTGTTCAGATATTGTGAACACCTTGGCCACTCCGATATATATGATGGCAACTGTACCATCAAGCTTATGACACGAGGTGCCCATAGGAAGTAGGAACTCTGTGATAGAACAATGCAACCTATTGATGAGTAATAGTTGCCTGTGGAAAGAAAAGTAGTCAGCGATAAAAGCTTGTCCAAACAGCAACACTCTAACTGTACATCGGTAGACCTTACCTTACCTTGCGCAATACGGTTTACGAACTGACAGTGTGGGTGATGGTACCAAAAATTATATTTTTGGCAAAAACATTTCTAAATGGCCCTCAGTTTCTAAATAATGATGATGTAGGTTGTTGTGTGGTTGTTGTCCTTCATAACAATCATAAGTATCAAACTTAAACAACTGTTTGTTTGTTTCAGGAACTACTGATGCAGTTAGTTGTGTAAGAATAAATTTATAAAAAATAAAAAAAGTATAAAATCTGAAATGTAGTTTGTTTTCATATACATACCAATACCTAGTGGGAATCTATAAGGCAGCTGTCCAACTGGTGCTTAAATGAGCGATCGACTTTTTGTACAAAGATTAAGATTTTGTGTAACACTTTGATCAATAGAAATAAGTCATTGTAATGCCCTCACAGGGTAGCATGTACTATTCCTAAGATTATATTTAACACCATGTATTCTGATGCATCACTGTACTGTACATGTATACAATAATAAACAAAACAAAACAAACAATATGTCTGTGCATTACAGGTAATGCACAAATGTATAGAGCCATCCATTTCTAACGTCACGTACACGTGACTATACATATTATATTATTAATTATTTATACTCTTTGGACGCGACAGAGCTAATTTGATGATGCATGACATCAATGCAAGGGCAGTAAAGGGGCCCACCCATTACCAGTCCGCCGGACGATATCGGCCTCTCAGTTGTTCGAAACTGTCAAATTTTAGACGGAGTTCTATCTATCTTTGCTAACTGACAGGCTGATATCGTCCGGCGGACTGGTAATGGGTGGGCCCATGGTGAGCCCTTAATAGATGAAATAAATGTTGTCCGAAAAAGGACTACTTATGAGAATATATATTAGCTTCTGTGGTCTGACAGCTGCCTATTGAGTTAATGTATTCCAACCAGGGACCGGACAACCCTTTCCGCGATAAAACCCTTTCAATGGGCGACACTTAAACACGGCTAACACATTGAAAGACTTTCCCTTTTGAACTGCAAGCCCATTCATACCCTTACCTTTGACTAACCCTTACCGAAAAGCTAACCAAAAATAAGGGTTACCCTTATCTTTAAGCGGTTTTTATAAAGGTTCCCTTTGCGTGAAAGAGACAGGATTAGTATATATCTACGGTAGTGTATGAAAAGGAAAGAAAATACGTGCCTAGTCAAAGAACGCCGCCGTCGCCGCCGACGATCGCTCGGATTCGAAGCAATGTGTGCTTTATGAACAAGGTAGACGACTTAAATTAGCACGCTTATATGCTAAAAGGGAAGCCCTTTATAAGGCTAACCCTTATAAGCAATATGCAAGGTGTTGGTGAGCGGATGATAAGGGTATTTGGGCTACCGATTACTCAAATGTGGTAGCTTTATATAAGGGTTTTTAAAAGCAAAACAAAGGGTTTCGTCTGGCAAAGGGTATGGTGAGTTAAGCCTTATGCAATACCCTTATAAAACCCCGATAAAGGATAGCGGGCCGGTCCCTGATTCCAACCGTGTGCGGCACAAGCATATTCAGTACAAAAATGCTTGTGACGCGCACTAGTGGAATCTCGCCTTTACAAAGTATGAACTTTAGTCCAATTCATACTTTCCACAGTCTGACATTATTACGGCCCGGCCACGACATCGCGCGGCGGCGGCAGCGGCGAGCGGCGGCCATAGGTTGGAGCGAGACAGCGATCGGACCTTTCGTTCCCACCTATCGCCGCCGCGCGATGTCGTGGCCGGGCCGAGGAATGACAATGTGGCCCAACCCAAGCCATGCCATCATTAATGATTAGAGTTTAGGCCCAGCCCCAGGTGAGTCAGCTGCAATGATACTATAAATAACACTTGCAAGGTAGAGTTAGACCAAGAAAGTGCAAGTTTTATTTATACGTAGAAGTTTGACGTTTAAAATAACACTTGCACAGCGTATGCTATCAAAATCGTTGCAGACTTTTCTTGGTCTAACTCTACGTCATAATTTACTAGAAGTTTGACGGACGGACTGCAATTTGTATGAAAACTGCACGCCGTCAGTACCGGCCCTTGCTCCATGAAAATGTGTGTCCACGGCCGGCAAAACGTCCCACTTCGTCGCTTGCCATAAGGGCGCTTTGACAGGTTATTCGTATAAAGATACAAGCAAATCTCGTCCTTATGGCAAGCGACACAGTGGGACGTTTTGCCGGCAGTGGACACATCGCGTTTATTATGACACTCCCTCACTTTTTTTTCAGTCGGTGCAAAATATTGAGGTATCCTGTAGCCGTACTACGAGTTGACACTTCACAGTTAACGTTAGCGACTGCGTAAACTCGATCGCAGTCCATCTCGTTCGCACTAATGAGTTGGCGCGATAGAGAGAGAATGCGATCGAGTTCACGCAGTCGCTAGAGGCGGGATTCCACCAGTGTACGGAAAGGGGACTTACCTATTTTGTGCCTATTTTTATGAATGTCTTTTTGACCAAGCTGCTCGCTTACAACGGTCAGCCTATTCCATGGGTTATCTCATATCGGTAGGAATGAAAAGCTGGGACACTATTCAACAGTACGGTTTATTGACTAGTAGCACATATATTGCGGTTTATTGACTTGTGATTCATTTTGGAACATTAGCGGCGGCGGGGCGGCTGGCGGCGCCTGCAAATAAACAATAGCAATATGTAGCACAACAAACATGACCTATTACGCGAAAAAGCAGGGCACGGTGGCAGGTTACGCTGTCATATTTAAGGGAAATTGTACACGCCCCCCGGACAGTCACTATTCGCTAGGTACACGTCGGGTGCTGCCCTCATTTTGTGGGCTTTTCTAAGTTAAACTTTATAAAGTAAAATTTGTTAAAACGGCTGTCGCTAGCAATAATGCGGGACATTCCGTAAGATTACGTGTGTTTGTGTCAATCAGCTGAGCATGTTGACCACCGCCTTTGCAGTCTGCACTTTGTCAATATTGTCCGCATATGTTGCAGACAATATTGACAAATGTAGGTATGCTCAGGCATGAGAGCGATCGTCTAACTGAAGACTCAATATTATATCTATTGAAGTTCCACCGCTTAACGTGACTTATTTTATTATTATTATTTATTTAATAAAATACAGAGTATTCATATTCATACTATAATCATAATAATAACAAAGTCAAAACTCAATAAAGAGTTTGACTGTGAGGTCATCAGTCTCTAGTTACATATGTACTTAACTTAAATTACTCCAAAATATTGAAGTGTATTTTTAACATAGATTTAAATTTAGACTTCTTATTTTCACATCTTATGGCCTCGGGCAAACTATTAACTAAGTATGGAATTCTTTTTCTAAGGGTTCTATCCCCGTAGTAGTTATTAATTCTAGGAACGCATAGTTTGGCTGAAGTCACAGCCTTTGTGATGTGTGTGTGATTAACTGGTGTTAATGCCCTCTGAGTTAAGCTCCTGCCGGCCATGGTTATTGATCGCAACAAGGTATTTATGTTTTAAACTGACAGGTAAAATATTGCAAATTTTGAATAGAAGTCTGTAGTTACCTTTACATTTGAGTTTTACACTTGAACGTCGCGCTTGACATATGGACTTACGCGCTACAACGCAAGTCATGCTAAGCGATTCGATCTAGCGAATACGCCTTATGTAACTAATGTAGATTATTAACCAGCGAGCGCCGGCGGCACTCAAGGTTCTCAATGCCCTCTTAACCCTTAACGAGGTGCCCCCTAATCAGATAGATCCTAACCAACGATGCCATGCGTCGGGCGGCATACCAGGTTCGTCTGGACGCCCTTCCACCTCTAAAAGGTACGGACTCAGGTAGGTATATACTCACGAATGACGCCCTGCCGGCAGGCGGGCGGCTGGCCGGGCGCCGGGCGGCACACGATGCTCTTCTTGCCGCAGGCGGCCGCCGCCAGCGCCAGCCACAGCAGGAACGCCAGCCGCGCCAGGAGCCATGCGAGCTGCGGAAACACAATTTTAATTTTATTTTAACACAGGTGTGTACTATTGGACTAATATAGTTATATTAGTCCAATAGTACCTACAAATAATGTCTGGGAGACAGACTTTGTTATTTTCCTTTTAATCCGTAAGGGAATGCTCGAATGCAACGGCTGTGTTACGGCGCGATTTTACCGCCGTAGTAGATAGCTACTACCTAAAACATGTTGTACATAAAAAAAACATAAAACAGGAAAAAACTGCACACATTAGTAGGTACAAAGCCAAACTTATCCCTTTAAGGGATCTCTTCCAGTTATCCTTTGAGAATCGGAACTTCTGTGTGGGTGAACCCGGTAGCATAAATGTCACACTGTGAACCATCTTGCGAGGCCACAGACCCTCAGATCAGAGCCATGTTAAATCCTGATTTGATCTTCGTTAAACACCAAAACCGCATGTTGGACATAAGTTCAGCGGGACTGGCCGGGACGTATTGAATCTTCATTTGTGGTTCATATACTCAAATTTACACTGTAGGTATCTTAAATTATAAAAAAACGATAATGAACCATTTTTTGCCTGTATTTAGGTATTGTTTACCTGCATGAATAAACTCTTCCTGTATTTATGCTAATAAAATACCGTGGAAGCGAAAGCAGTTGGGTCAGAAAGATTATTGATAAAAGACCACGTGGAGTTGCAGCATAATCATAATTTTATTGATAAAGGTGTAAGAACTCTGGAGACACTTCGGGTAGGCTTTTTATACTCAATACTCAATATTTTATTGCAAATTCACAAAGTAATTGTACAGGTGGTAAACTTATAAGCTAGGTCTTTGTGAACCCTGTTGGGCACTGTAATATACTATAACTACAACTATAACTATAATTTACAATTCCAAGGAGAGGAGAATTTTTGATTAATTATTTTAACATACAATAAGTATATATAAATATTACTAGTTTGTATATTGGCGTTAGTATTAGAATTTATATTTAGAAATTTTTTTTTTCGCATCGCACTGCACCCACCTTAACAATTTCTGTTTGGCCCAGTGGTTGACTGGTAGAGAATGCCTCAAGGCATTAAGTCCGCCTTTTGTACTTGTTCTTGTTCAATAAAGTTTAAAATAAATAAATAATTATAAGCAAATGTAAATAAGAATTAAAATGTCAAAAATACACTCTTCGTGTCGAAAGTTTTAATTCCAATGTCATTTGTCATTTATTATTCAAAACATTAAGTATTATATTAACAAGAACAAATAATCTATTATTTGGAGTTCTTGCAACTTACAGGATTATGTTGACTTACCATGAGGGTATGGGACAGGCGGTCACCAGTACTTGGGCTTGCAGCCGCCGGGGCAGCGAGGAGGACTACACGGTTTCTTGCGGCAGCAAGTGCTGCAGCCGTAAGCTTGGCTGACAATCTGCGGACAAAAGGGAAAACTGTATTTGTAAGAGGACAACCACAATATTCGGAAAAGGATAATATAGTGTTGTAGGGTAGTTTATCTTTTTAGATTAAAAAGAACTCTACAGAACAGAAGTAAATCATTATAGTTCTAAATCAGGAACAATATGCGGTAAAATCTCAAATTACAGTATTGGAATTTAATTTCAGTACCATTTCCTCGGTACCTTGTCAAAATGAAAATTACCATACAAATAGGCGCTAGAGATTTCATATAAATTAAAAGTACCTACTATTTCCTTCCTTTTTTTGACCGTACCTACATAAACGGTGTAGATAATCTTGCCGTTATTTTTTTTTATTTCATCTTTAATTTATTATACGTAGGTACCCGAGCCGACCCGCCGAGCTTCATAAAATAAAATAAGTCGAACTTTATAAATTCGTCTTTTTTTAATGATATAAGAGGCAAACAAGCAGATAAATCGATTGTTTTTTTTTAATACTACGTCGGTGGCAAACAAGCAGCCCGCCTGATGTTAAGCAGTCTCCGTAGCCTATGTACGCCTGCAACTCCAGAGGAGTTATATGCGCGTTGCCGACCCTAACACTCCGCACCCTCGTTGAGCTCTGGCAACCTTACTCACCGGCAGGAACACAACACTATGAGTAGGGTCTAGTGTTATTTGGCTGCGGTTTTCTGTAAGGTGGAGGTACTTCCCCAGTTGGCCAGTTGGGCTCTGCTCTAGATCTGGAATGACATCCGCTATGCTGTGCCCTACCACACAAATCGAGATGACATTCACAGTGTCCATACCTCTCTTTTGGACGTAGTATAAGGACATATCCAGGTCCGATGGTAAGCGATTACCGCCGCCCATGGACACCTGCAACGCCAGAGAGGTAAGTGCGTTCCCGGCGTTTGAGATGGGAATACCTACACTCTTTCCTTTGAAGTTGAAGGCTTGAGAAGGTCTTAAAAACTTGAGTGAATTGGCTTTTTTTAACAAGTCTAAGACCCCGAGGGTTATAATAGACAAATTTTGGAACGTCTTAATTCTCAAGGTATTTATCCACGTCCCGAAAATGGGGAAATCCAATATTGAGCAATGCCTAATAATGTGCAGTCGATAATCTCGTAATCTGGGAAAATAAGTCGGATCTGGTAATTCATATTTAATAGGGTCCCTTGCCTAGTTGCGCTCATTAGGACATTCCATCAGAAGTGCCGGGCACGTATGTGACATGACATGTGAAAACTATTAGGGGCGTAGCTAGAGAATATGGCGCCCGGGGCAGTCACCAAATTTGCGCCCCCTGATGACTGACAAAAGTTTTCCTGCTGCTGCCTTTTGCCCATTTTGGCGCCCTCCTTGGATGGCGCCCGGGGCACTTGCCCCCTCTGCCCCCCCCCCTAGTTACGCCACTGAAAGCTATAAGAAGTCGATACCTTGCATGATAACGTTTGATAATTTAGCTTAAACTTCAACTGTATATAATTTCTGCAGGTTATTAAGGCAGCTGTCATACGCGTTACGTCCCTCAAAAGATGACCTTTTAGTGGAATGCCCCTCCTATAGGCAGTGGCGGATCACCTTAGCTGATGTAGCAAATGCCACGGCCCCCACCACTGCCTCAACGAACTCATTAACGTAGCTAAAATCCAATCCGCCACTGCATATAGGTCTCGCAACAAGTTGAGGTTAAAGTAAATTTGCGCAAAGGCAAATTAAGCCACGAATAGACTAAGGGACAATTGTTCCACGACACGTATCGCCGGCGACGTCGGTTGAAGGGCCGCACTTGACCCGACGTTGCCGGCGACACGTGGCGTGGGACATTTATTACGTCCCTAGTCTATCCGTGACTTTAGGAATTAAAAATAGCGATGTTTGGTTGCGTGTCCTCAACTTACGATGCGATACCTATACGCAGGAGCGGCGGCAGCACGGGCAACAGCAAGAGCAACAGGCCCATGCTTGGCTGGCAATCTGCGAACAACCACCAAGTACCACACTCAATAAATCCCAATGACATAAGAAACACCTTCGAAAAAGGATTTGAATGATACATAAGGCACTCCTATTTTAAGTAAATAGTTTAGAAGCAATAATTAATTAAAATAAATTGGACCAGTATGACGTCCGTACCAGGAAAATGACGCCAGCATTGTTTTTTTTTGGGTTGTTGGGAGAAAATACCTACCAGTTATGACAGAAATTTGAGATAGGCGCTGGAGGGTATAAAAGGTATCAGCTAAAAGTTAATATAATTTATCAATGAGAGTAATAATTTGGGCCGGGAAAATTACGCATTTATAAAATAGGCTAAAGTTTTAATCCAATGTAATATTTGTAAATAAATGGATTAAGGATGCGCTTAAATTTCCAGTTTTATAGCTAAACATATTTATATTAGCTATATTCGTCATTTTCCTGGATAATAAAACCAGGTAAATGATGCCAGGAAGGTAATGACAATTAATGTTTTGTACGACTACGGTTAAATGATAAATCATATACATATTGTACGTGTTATGTATACACGAAAATAAGAATGATAGGAATTATTAACTGGTAAAAAAATTCTGAAAAGTGGAGAAATATGTTTTTACCGTATTTTTATTACTAAAGTTCCAAAAAATGTTACAAACATTTTACGTGACACTTTAAGTGACAGCTAGAGGTACTCCATATATTATAATTATTATAAAAATGAAATGTCATAAGTGTCATTCGACTCGACATAAGGGCGTCCGGCTGACTGACGCGCGCGGGCGCGTGCGGCGGATTTTACCTACAATCGTGCGTCCGCTCCGTGCACCCGCGCGACGTTTCGGACGCCCTCATGTATGCGCGCGTCGTGTTAAGTTTGAATTTGCGATGACTAGATACCCCCAACTTTTTGGGTTGCTAGGGTTGCCAATAGCGCTCCTATAGGCAGTGGCGGATCACCTTAGCAGTTGCAGCAAATGCTACGGCTCCCACCACTGCCTAAACTTAATAACATATCTAGAGTTTAATCCGCCACTGCATATAGATCTCGCAACAAGTTGAGGCTATTGTAATACACACAGGAAAATAAAGAAATATAAATAATGTGTGCTGCGTGGCCTCAACTTACGATGCGATACCTATGAGCTGCAGCCGCGGCGGCACTTCGGCATGTAGCAGCGTTGGCAGCAGGGGCAACAGCAATTGCAACATCCCCACGCTAGGCTGACGATCTGCGAACAACCAGGCCATCGGTTGTATTCCCATATGTCCCCACGGCACAAATGGGAATAGGTGCATTCAAATTTCAAATGAGTCATTCCCAAAAATGAATCCGACCTAGCCGTTATGCCATCATTATAATTTATAGAGTCTTCATCAGAAGTTCTACTTTATCATTTAAGTCGAGAGAAACATCAGTTATTATAAATAAATATACGTAGGATGACTACCTATATATATATGAATATTACTGTTATGCAGCTTTTTTCAACTAAAAAACTTGAGCTAAAAAGTTTCCCTCAAAGTATATCCCTAATATTATAAATTTAAAACTTAACTATGTCTATCTGTCTGACCCATCAGCCGGGCTAGCATATCATGTGATTGGCGCGACAGTATCTCACGGCGAGATATACTACCCGTCCCTCTTTAATTAACATAGGTAGATAAAGACGGGTAGTCGATCTCGCCGCGAGATATTGTCGCGCCAGTCATGTGCTAGGCCTACAGCTTAGCCCTCTCCAACCGGCCTGATATGATCGTGCGGGTGGATTACTAGACGTACAAAGCAAAACGAGCGATTGACAGAATGAAATATCGACATTTTAACTTATCGATACGTAGGTACCTCTACTCGTAAAGGGAAAAATAGTAGTAGCCTGTCTTCTTTAATATATTAGTTATTTTTAATGACTAGTACCTATATTAAAGGAGAGAAGGTAACAGTATTATTAACACTCACTGTAATTTACTTTTATTATATATTTATCTTTGATTTGTTTTGCTTATCGATAAGTCGGTTTATCGATACTTCATTTGGTCAATCTCTCGTTTTTGCTGGAAAAAGTTCTAGGTATATCGGTTACAAGTTACAAGCTAAAGGTTTCCGATGTTGCGCTCTATAGGTAGTGGCAGATTACCTTAGCAGATTTAGTAAATATATACTACGGTCCTGGCTTCGGCCTCCACCACTGCCTTAACGAACTCATTAACATATCTAAAGCCAAATCCGTCACTGCATATAGGTCTCGCAATTTAAGTTGAGATAAATAAACGGGCGTGTTTGGCCTCAGAGGGGCTACCGCGAAAACCGCAATTCGCAAATTGCGGGGATTTTTCTCTTTTACTCCAATGCAGGCGTAATTAGAGTGACAGAGAAAAATGCCTGCAATTTGCGAACTTCGATTTTCGCGTTTATAGCCCAGCTTGCGATACCTATACGCAGCCGCGGCGGCACTCGGCCCGGCAGCAGGGACAGCAGCAGGGGCTGCAGCCCCGGGCCTGGCTCACTATCTGTGAACAACCAGGCCAAGCAAAGTCGGTATCAAATAACTATCTATGTAGATCAGTACGGTTTCACTCACACGACGACGCACAACCGCCGCGGACACTCGTGCCTGAGGAAGGATTCCCAAAGAATCCGAAACATGTCGCCAAAAGCGACTAAAAATAATAGTAAGTGAAACCGTACTGATCTAAATATTTTGAAACATGTCTCCGATAGTTTAAGTTCAACTATCTATACGTATTACTTATTTCGTGTGTCAACACACAAACAACAGCCTTTCACCTTAAGTGTAAACCGGATGCCCTGTATGTGCAAACTTCTAACGACTTTGTTTAGTTCTGAAATTGGAGTTATATATACCTAGGTTTAGTTAAAGTTCCGTGGTTTCCGAAATAATACAATAGGATTGTATTACATTGTTTTGTTAGACAGAATACCAACAATCACATTAACTACACACATTGTTACCTAACTAGGTACTGAAAATGTTTCCACTCTGCTTGGTGTCAATGTGTTTTATGGATACCTGACGTTTGTGGAAATCCTTTCAAAAAAGAATGCTTCTAATGCTGGCACCACACTTCGTTAGGTGTTATTACGAATAACGCGCATAACGAATAACTTATTCGTTATGCGCGTTATTCGTCCGAATACGACGAAGTGTGGAGGACTTATTCGTCTGTATTTGCCTTATTCTCACGCATAATAGACCTGTACCAATAACTTCTGAGGTTATAAGAATATTAATGTTGCTTATTTTTTATATATAGTTTCCAGACCATATACTAAACCTAAAAATAATATTTTGTGTCATCCTAGGTATTTGCTTAGGTAGAAATTTAGGTATTTCTTTTTTCAATCAGCATTCTGTAAAAAAAATATTAGAGACGAAATTCTTTGTTTCCCTGTAAAGGCAAAGTGGCTTCCGACGTACACACGCATTTTGTGTCATTTTCATCCACGGCTATAATGGCATTTAATAAATACCTAATATTGATCCTAAAACGCCTAAAAAAATATTAGAGTCGATAAGTGAAGTGTTGTACTTTACAGAACATTGTTATATGTTATTCAAACAAATCTGTGTCAAATTCATCCACCGCTTTTATTTAAAAAAAAAATTTTTCTAATTAACACCCTGTATCTGCCACAAAAAAAAATTCATATTATTAAGTTTACGTCTACAATATTATAATACCACATTGAGACATCATTCATAATTTGGGTCATTTTGATCCACGGTTTTTTACTATCTGGCAAAATAAAACTCAATTGAGCAAGAAGGGCGTGCGCGGGGAAGGGTACCTACGCGGGTGGGGTGCTTATTATACTTGCCGCAATATCAGCTGGCGACTGAGATCTTAATACTATCTCCTTTACCCTTGTTAAGACCAACCAAGAGTGAAAGAGATGGCATTATGAGCTGTCTCGCCACTTAGTTTTGCGATACAGTGTATTTATTTCATTCGGAGGCATAATTACATTGTCTTATCAATCTTACCGTAGTAGGTATATAAATATAATTAAAAATAAACTGTAGGCTGCACTCCTCATACTGACCAACATTTGTGACGTTCATAATCAAAAGGTACCAATTTCTCTGACAGGTTATTTGTATAAAGATATAATCAAATTTCGTCTTTATGGTAAACGACAAAGTGGTACCTACCTTTTGATTGAGAATGTCACATCAGCGACTTAAAAAATACTTTTGTTTCGATTTTTAGTAGACTTTTTAAGTTTATTTTAAGACGCAATTTATTGCGATTTTTGTTATGTTTAAGCGTGGCAAGCAACATTAATTACAATGATGATGATGTTCATTAAATACAATATTTTTTCATACTATACTGAACTGTCACCCTATACATGAGAATGAACAGCGCCCTCTTGACAATGATCATATATTACTGATAGTATATACATATAGGCTTTAATATGTGTCATAATTTAGTAGTCCCCTTTGTGGATTCTAAGTTTCCGAGTTACAGCAGTTTAGTGAAAGCGTTTTTTTTTTTTAAATATAAATTAAGGGTTGAATAAAGAGGAAAGAAAATTTGATTATTTTTGCGCTACGACGCACGGTTTAGGAGATACAGCCCTATAAAGTTTTTTTTATTGTTTTTTTTTCTTTTTTACATTGTGTTTTTTGTATATTACTTTGGGGTTTTATAAAGGGGAACGAAAATTTAATTATTTTTGCCCTACGACGCATGGTTTAGGAGATCAAGCCCTATAAAAAAAAATCTCTTTTTTTTGCGTTTTTTTGTGTATAAATTAATGGTTATATAAAGGGGACCGAAAAGGTGATTATTTTTGCGCTACGACGCACGGTTTAGGAGATACAGCCCTATATAGATTTTTTTCTTTTTCTTTTTTAGGTTTTTAAATCTTAATTAAGGGCTTCTTAAGGGGAACGAAAATTTGATTATTTTTGAGCTACGATGCACGGTTTAGGAGATACAGCCCTATAAAGTTTTTTTGTTATTATTTTTTTCTTTTTTTTTCTTGTGTTTTTGTATATTATTTTGGGGCTTCATAAAGGGGAACGAAAATTTTATTATTTTTGCGCTACAACGCATGGTTTAGGAGATACAGCCCTATAAAGATTTTTTTTTAAATTTTGCGTTTTTTTTAATATAAATTATGGGTTGCATAAAGGGGAACGAAAATTTTATTGTTTTTGCGGTACCACGCACGGTTTAGGAGATACAGCTCTATAAAGTTTTTTTTCCTGGTTTTTTTTTTGTTTTTTTTAAGTATTAATTACGGGTTTCTTAAAGGGGTTTTTTTTAATTATTTTTGCGCTAAGACGCATGGTTTAAGAGATACAGCCCTATAATGATTTTTTTTTAAATTTTGCGTTTTTTTAAATATAAATTATGGGTTGCATAAAGGGGAACGAAAATTTTATTATCTTTGCGCTACAAGGCATGGTTTAGGAGATACAGCCCTATAGATTTTTTTTTTAAATTTTGTGTTTTTTTCAATATAAATTATGGGTTGCATAAAGGGGAACGAAAATTTTATTGTTTTTGCGGTACCACGCACGGTTTAGGAGATACAGCTCTATAAAGTTTTTTTTCCTGGTTTTTTTTTTGTTTTTATTTTTTTAAGTATTAATTACGGGTTTCTTAAAGGGGTTTTTTTAATTATTTTTGCGCTACGACGCATTGTTTAAGAGATACAGCCCTATAATGATTTTTTTATTAAATTTTGCGTTTTTTTTAAATATAAATTATGGGTTGCATAAAGGGGAACGAAAATTTTATTATTTTTGCGCTACAAGGCATGGTTTAGGAGATACAGCCCTATAGATTTTTTTTTTAAATTTTGCGTTTTTTTAAATATAAATTATGGGTTGCATAAAGGGGAACGAAAATTTTATTGTTTTTGCGGTACCACGCACGGTTTAGGAGATACAGCTCTATAAAGTTTTTTTTCCTGGTTATTTTTTGTTTTTTTTTTTAAGTATTAATTACGGGTTTCTTAAAGGGGTTTTTTTAATTATTTTTGCGCTACGACGCATGGTTTAAGAGATACAGCCCTATAATGTTTTTTTTTAAATTTTGCGTTTTTTTAAAATATAAATTATGGGTTGCATAAAGGGGAACAAAAATTTTATTATTTTTGCGCTACGACGCATGGTTTAGGAGATACAGCCCTATAAAGATTTTTTTTTAAATTTTGCGTTTTTTTTTAATATAAATTATGGGTTGCATAAAGAAGAACGAAAATTTTATTGTTTTTGCGGTACCACGCACGGTTTAGGAGATACAGCCCTAAAATGATTTTTTCCCTCTTTTTCTTTTTTGCGTTTTTCAATCTTAATTAGGGGTTTCTTAAAGGGTTTTTTTTTTGCGCTACGATGCACGGTGTAGGAGATACAGCCCTATAAAGTTTTTTTGTTATTTTTTTTCTTTTTTTTCATTGTGTTTTTAGTATATTACTTTGGGGCTTCATAAAGGGGAACGAAATTTTTATTATTTTTGCGCTACGACGCATGGTTTAAGAGATACAGCCCTATAATGATTTTTTTTGCGTTTTTTTTTTTAAATATAAATTATGGGTTGCATAAAGGGGAACGAAACTTTTATTATTTTTGCGCCACCACGCACGGTTTAGGAGATATTATATCTATATATATAGCTATAATAGCTCTATAAAGTTTTTTTCCTGGTTTTTTTTAAAGTTTCAATTAAGGGTTTCTTAAGGGGAACGAAAATTTGATTATTTTTGTGCTACGATGCACGGTTTAGGAGATGCAGCCCTATAAAGATTTTTTTGTTGTTTTTGCGTTTTTTTAAATATAAATTATGGGTTGCATAAAGGGGAACGAAAATTTTATTGTTTTTGCTGTACCACGCACGGTTTAGGAGATACAGCTCTATAAAGTTTTTTTCCTGGTTTTTTTTTGTTTTTTTTTTTTTAAGTATTAATTACGGGTTTCTTAAAGGGGTTTTTTTAATTATTTTTGCGCTACGACGCATGGTTTAAGAGATACAGCCCTATAATTTTTTTTTAAAAATTTTGCGTTTTTTTTAAATATAAATTATGGGTTGCATAAAGGGGAACAAAAATTTTATTATTTTTGCGCTACGACGCATGGTTTAGGAGATACAGCTCTATAAAGTTTTTTTTCCTGGTTTTTTTTGTTTTTTTTTTTAAGTATTAATTACGGGTTTCTTAAAGGGTTTTTTTTTATTATATTTGCGCTACGATGCACGGTTTAGGAGATGCAGCCCTATAAAGATTTTTTTGTTGTTTTTTTTTCATTGTGTTTTTTGTATATTACTTTGGGGTTCCGTATAGGGGAACGAAAATTTTGTTATTTTTGCGCTACCACGCACGGTTTAGGAGATATAGCTCTATAAAGATCTTTTCCTGTTTTTTTTTTTTAGTATTAATTAAGGGTTTCTTAAAGGGGAACGAAAAATTGATTATTTTTGCGCTACGATGCACGATTTAGTAGATGTAGCCCTATAAAGATTTTTTTTTGGTTTTTTTTTTCATTGTGTTTTTTGTATATTAGTTTGGGGTTCCAGAAAGGGGAACGAAAATTTGATTATTTTTGCGCTACGATGGTTTAGGAGACCCAGCCCTATAAAGTTTTTTGTTTGTTTTTTTTGTTGCGTTGTTTTTAAATATAAATTAATGGTTACATAAACGGGACCGAAACGTTTATTTTTGCGCTACGACGCACGGTTTAGGAGATACAGCTCTATAAAGTTTTTTTTCCTGGTTTTTTTTTGTTTTTTTTTTTAAGTATTAATTACGGGTTTCTTAAAGGGGTTTTTTTAATTATTTTTGCGCTACGACGCATGGTTTAAGAGATACAGCCCTATAATTTTTTTTTTAAATTTTGCGTTTTTTTAAATATAAATTATGGGTTGCATAAAGGGGAACAAAAATTTTATTATTTTTGCGCTACGACGCATGGTTTAGGAGATACAGCCCTATAAAGATTTTTTTTTTAAATTTTGCGTTTTTTTTTAATATAAATTATGGGTTGAATAAAGAAGAACGAAAATTTTATTGTTTTTGCGGTACCACGCACGGTTTAGGAGGTACAGCTCTATAAAGTTTTTTTTCCTGGTTTTTTTTGTTTTTTTTTTAAAGTATTAATTACGGGTTTCTTAAAGGGTTTTTTTTTATTATTTTTGCGCTACGATGCACGGTTTAGGAGATGCAGCCCTATAAAGATTTTTTTGTTGTTTTTTTTTCATTGTGTTTTTTGTATATTACTTTGGGGTTCCGTATAAGGGAACGAAAATTTTGTTATTTTTGCGCTACCACGCACGGTTTAGGAGATATAGCTCTATAAAGATCTTTTCCTGTTTTTTTTTTAGTATTAATTAAGGGGGTCTTAAAGGGGAACGAAAAATTGATTATTTTTGCGCTACGATGCACGATTTAGGAGATGTAGACCTATAAAGATTTTTTTTTGTTTTTTTTTTTCATTGTGTTTTCTGTATATTAGTTTGGGGTTCCATAAAGGGGAACGAAAATTTGATTATTTTTGCGCTACGATGGTTTAGGAGATACAGCCCTATAAAGTTTTTTGTTTGTTTTTTTTTGTTGCGTTGTTTTTAAATATAAATTAATGGTTACATAAACGGGACCGAAACGTTTATTTTTGCGCTACGACGCACGGTTTAGGAGATACAGCCCTATAAAGATTTTTTCCTCTTTTTTTCTTTTTTGCGTTTTTAAATCTTAATTAGGGGCTTCTTAAAGGGGAGCGAAAATTTTATTATTTTTGCGCTACGACGCATGGTTTAGGAGATACAGTCCTATATTTTTTTTTACAATGCATGTGCTCGAAAAGTGCGTTTCCTACGGAGCCATATCGTGCGGAAAGTACTGCTTTTCCGCACTAGTGCTTTTTGTTTTCAATTTTTTTTTACAGTACATATGGTGCTACTTTCTCGCACTAGTGCGGAAAAGAGCACTTACCGTGCATATGTCGAAAGTTTAAAGGGCCATATGTACTGTAAAACGTACGATACACGTGCGAATAGGTAATTCGCAACTCGTGTCGATTTAAGACACTCCTTATAATAATTAAACTTATTTGCCCTGATATGTTTTTTTATTTACTCGCACAATGCATAGTAAAACATTGTATGATACACGTGCGTAAAGATGATTTCCGCACTTGTTGCATAAATAGCAATTTTTTTTATCAAAGAATGAAAGAAAGTCACGGTATTAATAACCAAATTTTACTTTAGTGGTACCTTTTCCCTATCACTGTCACAAATGTATGTGGCGTTCACGTAAACGCGATATTTTTAAGATTTCCCTGCGCAATGTTGCCAGCTCGCTCGCAAATCAAACATGTACTTACAGTTCTTTTGCATAATGGTGACATTGTACAATATCTATAAGTTTTAAATAGGTAAAAGATAATTCGACGCATTCTTTGCTTGCTTGTTGCTTGTTGTTGTGTTGTTTGCGTAACTTCTTTGAATAAGTTGCGTTAATTTGGCGCACAGGCGAAGTAAACATGCGTTGCGTACGGCAAGGTCACGCCGCGGCTCCACCCTGCACGGCCTCCGTTGCCCATTCAGACCGCCCGCTAGCTTCGTTCGAACGCAAATAATATTTTTGTAATATTTGATTAAGCAGTGGATGCAAGTGACACAAATTCATACATCTTATTTATCCCGCATTTCAAATTAATAAGATGTAAACTCTAATATCTTTAATATTCTTTTGTAACGGTGACAGCCTGTTACAACAAAATCATCAAATATCTTATGAAGCTATGCCTTAATAAGACACAAAATCATTTAATGGACCTATTTAAACAATTAAATTCGACCTAAGTAATTTTTTTTAACTCTAATTTTTTTTTGTGTCATTTAGAATATTATGACATAGTATCAGCTTGCAGTGGACGTAATTGACACAAACTATGTTTTCACACTAAAAACACTATCCTAAATGCAACACAGTTACATGTTTTCTCTCGAATATTTTTTTCTCCAAAATAATTCAAAATAAAAAATAATTACCACAAAATAACAAATTACTAGAAAAGCAAATTATATATATGACACAAAACAAAATGTAAGATTTACATCTTCACAAAGTATTCATAAGCGAAAACAGAATTGACTTTAATATTTTTATAACCTAGGGGTCAAAATATAGCCAGCGGTACAGGTCTATAACGCATAAGCGCAAATAGCAAATACGCGTATCCGTTCACTTGTCGGTTTTTTGACACACTTCAAAGGACACGATAAAGACGCAGCGCAATTATTCGCCAAATACGGCGAAGTGTGGTACCCCTATTTATTGTTCGCTTCACATAAACATATATTTGGGAAAATACAGCGAAGCCGCATAACGAATAACACATAACGAAGTGTGGTGTCAGCATAAGTACCTATATACATAAATAGAATGTCTATCTATGACTCATGTCATATTTGAATATATTAATAACTTACCGATTTATATAACAATGTAGTATTTCTGTGTTTAATTAGGATTTTAACAGCAGCATTTCTTAGTCGTTTCTTTTTCCAGAACAAGTCTACATCTACAGACTACAGTATGTCCCTGACCATGGACTTTAAATTCAGGGCTCGATTCTACTCGCTAAACTAAGCTACTTTTATTATGGGACCAACCCTAATATCGCCAAAAAATTTTTTGGCTTTTAAAACGACATCTGATCACCCAAAATGTATGAAAAAGCAGTTTTTTTTTCGTGATCTCGAGGGGTTGGTCCCATAATAAAAGTAGCTCAGTTTAGCTGTAGCAGTAAAGACTAGACTTTTCAAAGCGTACTGTCAGTCATTCTACACATGCAGCCTGTGGACCAACTATACGCAGAGGGTATACAACGGCCTACGCGTCCAATATAATAACGCGTTCCGGGTGTTGATGGGGTTGCCGCGATTTTATAGTGCCTCTGGTATGTTTGCGGAGGCACAAGTTGACAGCTTTGCGGCGATAATGCGCAAGAGGTGCGCTTCACTGATGCGTCGCCTGCGCGGCAGCCCCAACAGCATTCTGGGCGTGTTCATGGAGCGCGAAAATGGCCCCATGCTCAACCGTTGACAGGGGTTGCATGCACTCGCCGTCTAGTTTTTAGTTTTAATTTTTTAGTTTTAGTTTTAATGCGCTACTAACACTAGTAATAAGTTAGAGTTTTGAATGATTCACGGTTAGTTTCACTAGACTTATATTGACCGGGATATAGACCGTGATTATACCTTTTGTATTATTTGTGAGCTCCCGATATTTCGACGCAGTTACATGCATCATGTTTAATAAGAGTAATAAGATAATAATAGTAATAAGATTGAAATGTTTGCTAACCATGTATGGACCTTTTAGTCTGCAATATATAAATGATTTTTATTTATTTATTTTTTATTGAGCGAGTAGAATCGAGCCCTGAATTTAAAGCCCCATGGTCAGAAACACCCTGTATATACGCCAAGACTGACTTTGTACCCACGACTTTAGTATGCACATACGAAAGTAAAAAAAAACTTACTTCGAAGAGTATAAAGAGTAGCCACCAGAGCAGGAGCCCCGACCGATTCATCTTGCTGTCGTTTTACCTGTCCTGGTTCATTTTCCGGTTTTTATTTACGGTGAAAATTTGGAGGATTTAGCCCGCGGGCGTGATGGCCAAACTTCTTTTGTTTTTATGTCACTTCAGAAGATACTTCAAGGAAGGGTTGAATTTCTTGACGGCGATCAGTGGCCAGTAAGAACGGAGAATTGTAAAAAGTTTTTGAATTTTCTGGTTTTATAAAGAGGTTTATTGTACAGGCTAAAATTAAGCTGCTTTAGGTATATGTATAAGTGTTGTTTGATCAAGATATAAGTAAAAATGGATTCTAATCTATTACGTAAGATTAGAATTAAATTTGTCGTGCGATGTACTACGCTTATAGAGCCGAAGCCGTAAAGTAGTTGGAATTTGAAAAACAGACCTATTTAGAACGCTCTTATATTTTCTAAATTACCTGAGTAAATGTTGCGAAAACTTATTATTTTCTTAAATCGCTTAAATATAAATTTTCCTTTACAATGATCTATGGTGGTCGGAACTGTTTGGTCAAACCTGGTCCTAAACCTTCACAGTCAAGTCGTGACAGATCGAAAGTTGACATTCTGCCATCGGTGACAGTCTGCCAGCCCCGACCAGCATGCGGCGCCCCAGGCCTCCCAGCTCTTCACACAGCTCTTAATTCAACACATCAAATGTAAGTACTATTACTTATTGGCCACTCTGTGAGCCAGCTCTGTGTGCTGGAGGCTCCGCCATGTTGGAAAATATCCGAGAACAAAAGAAAGACATACATATATGGAATTGATATAGAACCTGATCATACACAATTTATTGAGAATCGGTATGGGATCGGTTCAGAAATGCGACCTGTAGAGGAAAATAGCCGGCTAGGATAGGATAAGCAGGTGCTTTCATATAAATAATGAAAGCATTTTGCTCAAGCTGAAACGAAGATTCTTCAGGCTCGCTTGAAAAATCCGTTTCAAACAATATTACTAATTTAGATGTAAGTAATTTAGTTACAATTTATTAACATATAAACGCATTCTCTCTCTTTGAAAAAAAAAAGAAAATACGTTTATTCACGTCACACCGTTACTTACATTAATGCTAATACATTTGATAATTTAATAAAAACTGCAATTAAGATAATATGAAAATAATGGTCATTCCTCTTTAGAATTATAAAAAGCATCTATATTGTGTTAAACACGTAACTAGTACGTAGATATAAGTTGATACATAAAAGCTGGCAAGGATTTTGTATGGAAATTTTGTCAGTTCAGTGAAATCTTGCGACAGCTTTAAGGGCTCATTTAGAGACGACACGCGAATGATGGTGGAAAGCAGTGATTAAAGAATAAGCATTAGTTGATGCTATAATAAAGTATATTTATTTTAGAGAGAATTGTTACATGTTATGCCATTGATATTAAAACATCAAGATGAATAGTAGATTGTTAACCAAGGGATGAAAGGCACTCATTTCTGCCGAGGTATTTTGGTGCTCGAACACAGTGAGAGCGCCAACAGTCCGAGGCTGAAATGACGCCTTTCACCCGAGTTAAACACTCTACTTTTCATTTCGAATACGAGGAAAGTAAAATGCATGTGTTTTTTTTAAAACATGACCAAGTATACATTTTTATAGTATTTCTTAAGGGTACTTTCGGTTAACAATTTAGGCAAAAGTATCATTATTTATGGAATGGAGAGTCAAATATCAGAATGGAAATTGTATAACAAATCCATTTAAACTCAAATTTGAATTGCTTATCGTAAAAAAATCAAAAAAATCGTACTTCGAACGTAAAATGCTCTAGTGCAGACGCGTATCATTTTCTGCACACCTTTTAGAACAACAATGACCCTCTTTCAGAGCATGAGAAATGAAAAAAACATTGTTCCTTTATATGTCACATTCAAATGTGACCATAGACAGTCCTGCAGCCAGCACCTTCCAACAGCGAACTCGTAAGCGAGTTTAACATTGCGTACTATTGAGGCTACATCCAATCCAGCAGTGTTGGCCGAACGCTAATGCCATTAACCATTAAAAATTAACAATTAAAAAGGTTAATGGCCATTAACCATTAGCCATTTAATTCGGATTAAAGTTAATTCGGATTAAAGTTAATTCGGATTAAATTTTTGAGACATTAATGGCCATTGAAGTTAATTCGGATTAACTTTAATTCGGATTAACTTCAATGGCCATTAAAGTTTCAAAAAATTTATTAGAATTACTCTCAATTGCATCAACGTCTAATAAAATTACATTCGTGATATTTTAAAATGAGACAGCAAAATGACCCTGACTGAACCCTGGCAGTAGTAGCAGTACCTACCTACTACCTAGTAGAATTCTGGTTTGGTGCAACACAGACATACGCGGTTTTGGTCATTTAAATCGTCTTGATGAGCACTTCGGAGAGCCGTACCCACGATAGAGCTGATGCTGAACCCTGGCAGTACCTAATGGATCTAAGGTTTGGTGCAACATAGGCACACGCTGTTTTAGTCATCCGACTCGTCTTGATGAGCACTTCGGAGAGCCATACCCATGATAGAGCTGATGCTGAACCCTGGCAGTACCTAATGGATCTAAGGTTTGGTGCAACATAGGCACACGCTGTTTAAGTCACCCGACTCGTCTTGATGAGCACTTAGGAGAGCAGTACCCATAATGGAGGTGATGCTGAACCCTGGCAGTACCTAGCGGAACTAAGGTTTGGTGCAACATAGGCACACGCTGTTTTAGTCATCCGACTCGTCTTGATGAGCACTTAGGAGAGCAGTACCCATGATAGAGCTGATGCTGAACCCTGGCACTACCTAGTGGATCTAAGGTTTGGTGCAACATAGGCACACGCTGTTTTAGTCACCCGACTCGTCTTGATGAGCACTTAGGAGAGCGGTACCCATGATAGAGCTGATGCTGAACCCTAGCAGTACCTAGTGGATCTAAGGTTTGGTGCAACATAGGCACACGCTGTTTTAGTCACCCGACTCGTCTTGATGAGCACTTAGGAGAGCAGTACCCATAATGGAGCTGATGCTGAACCCTGGCAGTACCTAGTGGATCTAAGGTTTGGTGCAACATAGGCACACGCTGTTTTAGTCACCCGACTCGTCTTGATGAGCACTTAGGAGAGCAGTACCCATGATAGAGCTGATGCTGAACCCTGGCAGTACCTAGTGGATCTAAGGTTTGGTGCAACATAGGCACACGCTGTTTTAGTCACCCGACTCGTCTTGATGAGCACTTAGGAGAGCGGTACCCATGATAGAGCTGATGCTGAACCCTGGCAGTACCTAGTGGATCTAAGGTTTGGTGCAACATAGGCACACGCTGTTTTAGTCACCCGACTCGTCTTGATGAGCACTTAGGAGAGCAGTACCCATGATAGAGCTGATGCTGAACCCTGGCACTACCTAGTGGATCTAAGGTTTGGTGCAACATAGGCACACGCTGTTTTAGTCATCCGACTCGTCTTGATGAGCACTTAGGAGAGCAGTACCCATGATAGAGCTGATGCTGAACCCTGGCAGTACCTAGTGGATCTAAGGTTTGGTGCAACATAGGCACACGCTGTTTTAGTCACCCGACTCGTCTTGATGAGCACTTAGGAGAGCGGTACCCATGATAGAGCTGATGCTGAACCCTGGCAGTACCTAGTGGATCTAAGGTTTGGTGCAACATAGGCACGCGCTGTTTCCGTCATCTGACTCGTCTTGATGAGCACTTAGGAGAGCGGTACCCATGATAGAGCTGATGCTGCACCCTGGCAGTACCTAGTGGATCTAAGGTTTGGTGCAACATAGGCACGCGCTGTTTAGGTCATCCGACTCGTCTTGATGAGCACTTAGAAGAGCAGTACCCATGATAGAGCTGATGCTGAACCCTGGCAGTACCTAGTGGGTCTAAGGTTTGGTGCAACATAGGCACACGCTGTTTTAGTCATCCGACTCGTCTTGATGAGCACTTAGGAGAGCAGTACCCATGATAGAGCTGATGCTGAACCCTGGCAGTACCTAGTGGATCTAAGGTTTGGTGCAACATAGGCACACGCTGTTTTAGTCACCCGACTCGTCTTGATGAGCACTTAGTAGAGCGGTACCCATGATAGAGCTGATGCTGAACCCTGGCAGTACCTAGTGGATCTAAGGTTTGGTGCAACATAGGCACGCGCTGTTTAGGTCGTCCGACTCGTCTTGATGAGCACTTAGGAGAGCAGTACCCATGATAGAGCTGATGCTGCACCCTGGCAGTACCTAGTGGATCTAAGGTTTGGTGCAACATAGGCACACGCTGTTTTAGTCATCCGACTCGTCTTGATGAGCACTTAGGAGTGCAGTACCCATGATAGAGCTGATGCTGAACCCTGGCAGTACCTAGTGGATCTAGGGTTTGGTGCAACATAGGCACACGCTGTTTTAGTCATCCGACTCGTCTTGATGAGCACTTAGGAGTGCAGTACCCATGATAGAGCTGATGCTGAACCCTGGCAGTACCTAGTGGATCCAGGGTTTGGTGCAACATAGGCACACGCTGTTTTAGTCATCCGACTCGTCTTGATGAGCACTTAGGAGAGCAGTACCCATGATAGAGCTGATGCTGAACCCTGGCAGTACCTAGTGGATCTAAGGTTTGGTACAACATAGGCACACGCTGTTTTAGTCACCCGACTCGTCTTGATGAGCACTTAGGAGAGCAGTACCCATAATGGAGCTGATGCTGAACCCTGGCAGTACCTAGCGGAACTAAGGTTTGGTGCAACATAGGCACACGCTGTTTTAGTCATCCGACTCGTCTTGATGAGCACTTAGGAGAGCAGTACCCATGATAGAGCTGATGCTGAACCCTGGCACTACCTAGTGGATCTAAGGTTTGGTGCAACATAGGCACACGCTGTTTTAGTCATCCGACTCGTCTTGATGAGCACTTAGGAGAGCAGTACCCATGATAGAGCTGATGCTGAACCCTGGCAGTACCTAATGGATCTAAGGTTTGGTGCGACATAGGCACACGCTGTTTTAGTCATCCGACTCGTCTTGATGAGCACTTATGAGAGCAGTACCCATAATGGAGCTGATGCTGAACCCTGGCAGTACCTAGCGGAACTAAGGTTTGGTGCAACGTAGGCACACGCTGTTTTAGTCACCCGACTCGTCTTGATGAGCACTTAGGAGAGCAGTACCCATGATAGAGCTGATGCTGAACCCTGGCAGTACCTAGTGGATCTAAGGTTTGGTGCATCATAGGGACACGCTGTTTTAGTCACCCGACTCGTCTTGATAAGCACTTAGAAGAGCGGTACCCATGATAGAGCTGATGCTGAACCCTGGCAGTACCTAGTGGATCTAGGGTTTGGTGCAACATAGGCACACGCTGTTTTAGTCACCCGACTCGTCTTGATGAGCACTTAGGAGAGCAGTACCCATAATGGAGCTGATGCTGAACCCTGGCAGTACATAGTGGATCTAAGGTTTGGTGCAACATAGGCACGCGCTGTTTAGGTCATCCGACTCGTCTTGATGAGCACTTAGAAGAGCAGTACCCATGATAGAGCTGATGCTGAACCCTGGCAGTACCTAGTGGATCTAAGGTTTGGTGCAACATAGGCACACGCTGTTTTAGTCACCCGACTCGTCTTGATGAGCACTTAGGAGAGCGGTACCCATGATAGAGCCTTACCACCTACCTTAGATCCACTAGGTAGTTCCAGGGTTCAGCATCAGCTCTATCATGGGTACTGCTCTCCTAAGTGCTCATC
Organism: Cydia strobilella; assembly: GCF_947568885.1. Classification (NCBI taxonomy): domain Eukaryota; kingdom Metazoa; phylum Arthropoda; class Insecta; order Lepidoptera; family Tortricidae; genus Cydia; species Cydia strobilella. Next base: position 9,286,279 of record NC_086065.1, on the reverse strand, counting down.
AAGACGAATCGGATGACTAAAACAGCGTGTGCCTATGTTGCACCAAACCTTAGTTCCGCGAGGTACTGCCAGGGTTCAGCATCAGCTCCATTATGGGTACCGCTCTCCTAAGTGCTCATCAAGACGAGTCGGGTGACTAAAACAGCGTGTGCCTATGTTGCACCAAACCTTAGATCCACTAGGTACTGCCAGGGTTCAGCATCAGCTCTATCATGGGTACCGCTCTCCTAAGTGCTTATCAAGACGAGTCGGGTGACTAAAACAGCGTGTCCCTATGATGCACCAAACCTTAGATCCACTAGGTACTGCCAGGGTTCAGCATCAGCTCTATCATGGGTACTGCTCTCCTAAGTGCTCATCAAGACGAGTCGGATGACTAAAACAGCGTGTGCCTACGTTGCACCAAACCTTAGTTCCGCTAGGTACTGCCAGGGTTCAGCATCAGCTCCATTATGGGTACTGCTCTCATAAGTGCTCATCAAGACGAGTCGGATGACTAACACAGCGTGTGCCTATGTCGCACCAAACCTTAGATCCATTAGGTACTGCCAGGGTTCAGCATCAGCTCTATCATGGGTACTGCTCTCCTAAGTGCTCATCAAGACGAGTCGGATGACTAAAACAGCGTGTGCCTATGTTGCACCAAACCTTAGATCCATTAGGTACTGCCAGGGTTCAGCATCAGCTCTATCATGGGTACTGCTCTCCTAAGTGCTCATCAAGACGAGTCGGATGACTAAAACAGCGTGTGCCTATGTTGCACCAAACCTTAGACCCACTAGGTACTGCCAGGGTTCAGCATCAGCTCTATCATGGGTACTGCTCTTCTAAGTGCTCATCAAGGGATGACCTAAACAGCGCGTGCCTATGTTGCACCAAACCTTAGATCCACTATGTACTGCCAGGGTTCAGCATCAGCTCCATTATGGGTACTGCTCTCCTAAGTGCTCATCAAGACGAGTCGGGTGACTAAAACAGCGTGTGCCTATGTTGCACCAAACCCTAGATCCACTAGGTACTGCCAGGGTTCAGCATCAGCTCTATCATGGGTACCGCTCTCCTAAGTGCTTATCAAGACGAGTCGGGTGACTAAAACAGCGTGTCCCTATGATGCACCAAACCTTAGATCCACTAGGTACTGCCAGGGTTCAGCATCAGCTCCATTATGGGTACTGCTCTCATAAGTGCTCATCAAGACGAGTCGGATGACTAAAACAGCGTGTGCCTATGTCGCACCAAACCTTAGATCCATTAGGTACTGCCAGGGTTCAGCATCAGCTCTATCATGGGTACTGCTCTCCTAAGTGCTCATCAAGACGAGTCGGATGACTAAAACAGCGTGTGCCTATGTTGCACCAAACCTTAGATCCATTAGGTACTGCCAGGGTTCAGCATCAGCTCTATCATGGGTATGGCTCTCCGAAGTGCTCATCAAGACGAGTCGGATGACTAAAACAGCCTGTGCCTATGTTGCACCAAACCTTAGATCCATTAGGTACTGCCAGGGTCCAGCATCAGCTCTATCTTGGGTACTGCTCTTCCAAGTGCTCATCAAGACGAGTCGGATGACTAAAACAGCGTGTGCCTATGTTGCACCAAACCTTAGATCCACTAGGTACTGCCAGGGTTCAGCATCAGCTCTATCATGGGTACTGCTCTCCTAAGTGCTCATCAAGACGAGTCGGATGACTAAAACAGCGTGTGCCTACGTTGCACCAAACCTTAGTTCCGCTAGGTACTGCCAGGGTTCAGCATCAGCTCCATTATGGGTACTGCTCTCATAAGTGCTCATCAAGACGAGTCGGATGACTAAAACAGCGTGTGCCTATGTTGCACCAAACCTTAGATCCATTAGGTACTGCCAGGGTTCAGCATCAGCTCTATCATGGGTACTGCTCTCCTAAGTGCTCATCAAGACGAGTCGGGTGACTAAAACAGCGTGTGCCTATATTGCACCAAACCTTAGATCCACTAGGTACTGCCAGGGTTCAGCATCAGCTCTATCATGGGTACTGCTCTCCTAAGTGCTCATCAAGACGAGTCGGATGACTAAAACAGCGTGTGCCTACGTTGCACCAAACCTTAGTTCCGCTAGGTACTGCCAGGGTTCAGCATCAGCTCCATTATGGGTACTGCTCTCATAAGTGCTCATCAAGACGAGTCGGATGACTAAAACAGCGTGTGCCTATGTTGCACCAAACCTTAGATCCATTAGGTACTGCCAGGGTTCAGCATCAGCTCTATCATGGGTACTGCTCTCCTAAGTGCTCATCAAGACGAGTCGGATGACTAAAACAGCGTGTGCCTATGTTGCACCAAACCTTAGATCCATTAGGTACTGCCAGGGTTCAGCATCAGCTCTATCATGGGTACTGCACTCCTAAGTGCTCATCAAGACGAGTCGGATGACTAAAACAGCGTGTGCCTATGTTGCACCAAACCTTAGTTCCGCTAGGTACTGCCAGGGTTCAGCATCAGCTCCATTATGGGTACTGCTCTCCTAAGTGCTCATCAAGACGAGTCAGGTGACTAAAACAGCGTGTGCCTATGTTGCACCAAACCTTAGATCCACTAGGTAGTTCCAGGGTTCAGCATCAGCTCTATCATGGGTACTGCTCTCCTAAGTGCTCATCAAGACGAATCGGATGACTAAAACAGCGTGTGCCTATGTTGCACCAAACCTTAGTTCCGCGAGGTACTGCCAGGGTTCAGCATCAGCTCCATTATGGGTACCGCTCTCCTAAGTGCTCATCAAGACGAGTCGGGTGACTAAAACAGCGTGTGCCTATGTTGCACCAAACCTTAGATCCACTAGGTACTGCCAGGGTTCAGCATCAGCTCTATCATGGGTACCGCTCTCCTAAGTGCTTATCAAGACGAGTCGGGTGACTAAAACAGCGTGTCCCTATGATGCACCAAACCTTAGATCCACTAGGTACTGCCAGGGTTCAGCATCAGCTCTATCATGGGTACTGCTCTCCTAAGTGCTCATCAAGACGAGTCGGATGACTAAAACAGCGTGTGCCTACGTTGCACCAAACCTTAGTTCCGCTAGGTACTGCCAGGGTTCAGCATCAGCTCCATTATGGGTACTGCTCTCATAAGTGCTCATCAAGACGAGTCGGATGACTAAAACAGCGTGTGCCTATGTTGCACCAAACCTTAGATCCATTAGGTACTGCCAGGGTTCAGCATCAGCTCTATCATGGGTATGGCTCTCCGAAGTGCTCATCAAGACGAGTCGGATGACTAAAACAGCCTGTGCCTATGTTGCACCAAACCTTAGATCCATTAGGTACTGCCAGGGTTCAGCATCAGCTCTATCATGGGTATGGCTCTCCGAAGTGCTCATCAAGACGAGTCGGATGACTAAAACAGCCTGTGCCTATGTTGCACCAAACCTTAGATCCATTAGGTACTGCCAGGGTTCAGCATCAGCTCTATCATGGGTACGGCTCTCCGAAGTGCTCATCAAGACGATTTAAATGACCCAAACCGCGTATGTCTGTGTTGCACCAAACCAGAATTCTACTAGGTAGTAGGTAGGTACTGCTACTACTGCCAGGGTTCAGTCAGGGTCATTTTGCTCTCTCATTTTAAAATATCACGAATGTAATTTTATTAGACGTTAATCCAAATTGAGAGTAATTCGGATTAATTATTTGACTTTCATGCCCATTGAAGTTAATCCGAATTAAAGTTAATCCGAATTAACTTCAATGGCCATTAACGTCTCAAAAATTTAATCCGAATTAACTTTAATCCGAATTAACTTTAATGCAATTGGTTAATGGCGGAACTAATGGTTAATAAAATTGATCAATGGTTAATTAAAATTAACAATTACGGCCAACACTGCAATCCAGCATCCAGCCGACCGAAATGAAACTCGCATGCGAGTTCTCGCACCATCTAATCAAGCCGTTATTAATCTACCTAGACTAGACGTTGGCTTTTTTTAACAGCGTTCGTGACATGCTCGTGTGACGTCACCATGACGGGCTCATCCTCGTGGTCGGAGGACGCTCCGGGCGCCGACATCCTTGACCTGGACCGCTACATGCGCGGCACCCGGCCCGCGCGCCGTCCGCAGAGGAACATGTGAGTTCTATCATCTTGTTGACAGAGTTCGTGACCTGCTCGTGTGACGTCACCGTGACGAGCTCATCCTCGTGGTCGGAGGACGCTCCGGGCGCCGACATCCTGGACCTGGACCGCTACATGCGCGGCACCCGTTCCGCGCGCCGTCCGCAGAGGATCACTTAGGTCCGTTTCGTTGTAGAATCGTTTTAGAGATCCTCAGGGCTAGTTTTTATCCAGGTGAGTCTTTCGACTGACTGCGAGTCGGGCTTCTTTATTTCTATTCTTCTTTAATTCCTTGTTCCTATGTTCGTTTCACAGAAGCAGTACTGGGCTGGTGGTGGACGCGGGCGCGGCGGGGCGGCCCGCCAGCCCGACCGGTGACTCCAGCTCGGCCTCCGAGCCGCCCGGGCCGTCCGGGCTGTCCGACAAGCGCTTCTCGCACGACTCTGGCCTGTCCGACACCAGCTACCGGCGGGCTAGTCGCCAACCAAGGTAGATCTGCTCTTATGTCCCAGAAAGCCTTTACTTCGTCTGCGTGTAAGCGTTAGACTGCCCTCGTCCAGCCGAGAAACTCGTGAAACCACCACCCATCACGCACAAACACCGAACTTGTTTTTCTGAAATTATGAGCCTGAATCTAAATTCAGATTTAGTCTATGGTATCTGTTTTTTGGTATGGAAGAAATCGCTATGAGTGTGGAATATCTGAATTTATTAAGCGACCAGGGGGCCGATTTTTTAATTTCGAGCGCTCCATTTCATGTGGCTCACTTCATTATATCTCCACTACTTGGTATTTAAATTCCACTAATAATAAACTAATGAAAGCGAGTGGTCACTACCTTTAATTTCTTTTGCTCGTATTTCAAAATTATCAATTAGCCGTTTTCCACAGATTTTCGTGTCACGTAACGTAATAGAGCGATTGAAATCTAAAAATCGGCTCCCATGGTTCTAGCTCTGAAATGTAGTATAAATTCTAAATATGATAGCAAATAAGCTATTACATTGTCCTCTGTTATATGGGTAATGAGACAGCGGACAAAAAAGTCACTTTTATTTATAAATGATTAAATATTTAATTAGGTTACATTGTCACTGCCATAAATGATAAGCAATAATAGCTAACAATTTTTTGGACCATTTGATGGCTTCAATAAAGAAATTTAATTGAATTAAAATTGCTTGTGTGCCTTGTGCATTATACTAGTTTGCTCCCGTGCAGACATCATAGAGCAGACACCGTCAGCAAGAATGACGCCGCGACGCCGCGGCGGAGCAACACGAGCGGCGGCAAGGCAACGCGGCGAGGAAAGACCGGTGAAGCTCGACGAGGCAACAGCGGCGAGGCGCGGCGAGGCAAAAGCGGCGAGCCTCAACGAAGCAACAGCGGCGAGACGAGGCGAGGCAAGAGCCGCGAGGCGCGACGTAGCACCAGTGGCGAGGCGAGGCGAGGCAAGAGCCGCGAGGCACGACGTGGCAAGGGCGGCCGCGAGGCGCGCCTCTCGTCCGAGTCCAGAAGCAGTTTCCGCGAGTCGTTGGAGCATGCGTTGCGCGATCAGCAGGCAAGATTTTGTTAAATAAATGTATGACGGTGTATTCCCATTTGTTTCCGTCGGGCACAGATGGGAATAGGTGTTTTCATATAAATCATTCCCATTTATCCCCGCCTCATGTATATGGGGACGGTCACGTAGAGCGGGGACAAATCGGAATACATATTATATTATATAGCTGAAGAGGAACGTTAATAATTTTAGAGTGTAAGAGTGTAAAGTACCTATATATTACCCATTATCTATTTATTTGGGACCCAACTGGTTCTTAAGCGCATTAGTTTGCGCAGTGAAAAGAAACCAGTAGAAATAGTTTTTGGGTCTTTCTCTGCTACAAGGATCGATAGATATTACAACTTATTGTTATATATAAGATTACAAATGACAAAATTTGGCTATTCCTCATTCAGGCGCAGATCGCGCGCGTCGAGCAAATGTGCGAGTTGCAAGCTCGCTCGGGGGCCAGCGAGCGTCGCGAGCGACACAGCGAGCGCAGCCAGCGCCGCAGAGGACGGCCCAGCGAGCGCGAACGACGCAGCGATAAGCGAAACGAGCGAGAACGCCTCGGGCAAGTGAGCGGCCGGACGTCGAGCGAGTCCAGTGAGCTCTCTTCGTCTAGTAGCAGCGTCGATGCGCTGAAACGACGGGTATTGTATTACAAACCTTTTATTCAGGCCAATTTGAACGTACACTGACATCAGATCAGAATGACATAAGTAGGATTTTTTTATCTGGAAGCTATGCATAAAAACGTGAGTACGCTGCGCTGGCCTGATTCCATAATATTGATTCATACTGTAATTGCGAACCTACTTTTAATCCCTAGTAGCTAAGGTAATTAGCATTAGCACCTATCTTTACCTTTACACATACTTTTTTCAATCTAGTTTTTTAATTCACTAACTGGTCTCCCAAGATGGCCAAGATACAGGTTATGCCTAGTTTGGGGACCCCTGTTCATACCGCTGTATGCGCGCAACCTCGACTTCATGTATACTCCATCCCATTTTTGTGTGTTCAAAATAAATATATTTTTCATTTTTCATTTTTTCATTTTTCAATTCATACTATAGCCCCGTTCAGACGGGACAATTTTTCCGATTAAATCAGGCCGTGCGGACACAACCGCCGATTATGACCGATATTACCGATAAAATGGAGGTGCATACGCAAGAATAACAATTTGTGAGCTATAGGTTTCGTTATTTTTTTTAATTTAGAGGGCTCAAATACCATCATCAAAAATTGATGATTAAATTGAAGATTGCCGCCAATTTAATTTCTGATCAAATCGGTCGATTTGATTATCCCGTCTGGACTCCACTTATCAAGTAACACGAAGATGTATTGCAGACTTCGGAGTGCAGAACATACAAGATCATAATGTCTAAGCTGGACGAGCTGAACCGCCTGTTCGCGTCGCGCCGCTCGCCGGGCGCCGGCGCCGGCCCCGGCCCCGGCCCCGGCCCCGGCCCCGGCCCCGGCCCCGGCGCGCTGGCGGCCGGCGCCGGCGCCCGCGCGCGCGGGGACTCCTCGGTCACGGTGTCGGACAAGGTTGTGGGCACTGACTCCCCGCAGCGCACGGTACGGAACTACTGAACTTCATTTTCACTTGCCTTGACTTTTTCTCCAACTGTTTTGTGCATTGCCATTAATGTCGTAATGGTCTCGTCTTGGCAACATTACATGATTTTTTTTTGGTGGAATATAAGTATTCTATTAAGTTACATGTGTAAGCACCACACATGGGCTAAAATTATCAGAGAGTATGTACCAGAATGTTTATGGTCAGGGAATTAATATTTAAAAAGAAACCTTAAAGATCAAAAACTTCAAAAGGCTGAATGTCCCTTGCACAAAACAGTCTAATTTAAAATTGTATTATTTTTTGCTTCACGGAAAATATATTGAACCCTGTAACACCACATTCAGAGCATCGGAGCCCGGTGTAAAATCGTGGGTATCGAGCCGTGGGTATTTATTGAGTAAAAAAACCTCTTCTGGTAGAAATGAAAAATGTGACTGAAAAATGCGCTTATTGGTATTTGGTATTCATACCAAATATAGACGAAAGGCATCCGAGTATACTATTCTTTTAGAAGTTTAGGACATTGTGTCTTCTCTTTCTGTGCTGTGGAAATTTGTCTCTTTCGCGACATGTGTTGCGATTATATAAATGTATACATAATAACAGACCGATTAAAAAGCGCGTGTTATGTACATCATCATAATATATGTCCGGTGTGACAGGCGCGGCAGAAGGCGGAGATCGACCACAACCGCACCATCATCGTCGCCGCCGCCGCCGTCGACATCCCGCCGACGCCGAGGATCAACGTCGTCACCGAGAGGTAAGTGACGACTCATGTAGAGCTTGAATCCGCCGCCGATATCCAGCCGCCGAGGCCGAGCAACATCGTCACCGAGAGGTAACTGACGACCCATGTAGAGCTTGAGTCCAGATAACCGTACCATCATCGTCGCCGCCACCGCCGCCGACATCCCGCCGACGCCGAGCAACATCGTCACCGAGAAATAACTGACGACCCATGTAGAGCTTGAATCCAGATAACCGCGCCATCATCGTCGCCGCCACCGCCGATATTCCGCCGACGCCGAGCAACATCGACGTGAAGAGACCGCAACCGTCGCCGCCGCTGCCGCCGATATCTCGCCTATTCCGAGCAACGTCGTCACCGAGAGCATCCATTCACAACGAACTAGATTAGTGTCTATCTAGTGATTAGTTTGACGTAACGTCAAATATTGTAATGTAATGCTATAGAGCTTTTTCAGCCGCTCAAAACTTTTATTGATGAATCACCACTTTTTTTTAAAGCGGGAAATTTTGGGTAATATTTATAGGTCGTTACGATAACTGTTACCCCCGTGGACGATCACGATATATACATAGCATAAACGCTCTAAAGTAGCGAAAATACTCAACGATTATGGATCCTAGGCGATCTTTAGCGAGTTTAGCGTGGTAACACAATCAGCGGTAGATTGTGTTACCACTACTCTACTATTAAGTTTGTAATTTGTACCGTTTTCTTATTGAGGTGTGCAATACAGAGTATTGTATTGCAAAGCACTAAGAATCGGTTCGATCTTAGATCATCCAACTGGTCGCCGTAAATCGAATTTGTACTTGACGTATCGGCAGCGTGGTGCGCGACGAGCGAGAGCGAAACAGCAAACCAGCGAGCGAGAAGGGCATGCCCGGGCGGTTCCACCTCGACGACCCCGTGCGGGTGAGTGCTCCTCCTTGTGTATCCTCAGTCCTCATCTCATACTCACAGTAACGATTATCATCATGGCCAGGGGCAAGGCCCTCTGTACAGGCCGAAAGCTAGTACGAATGGAATGAACGAAACTTGTATTGTATGATTGACATTGTATCGGCAATAGTCAGAACCACCAATTTATTGGTTAAAAATTTGATACCTACACACTAGGGATGTTGTAGATGCCGATTTTTTGACATCCGCGGACGCGGATGCGGATTTTTAAAAAACGTAAAAAATAACACTAGTATTTTCTATTTAAAAAAGAAACGAAACTTAGTATTTGAACAAGAATATAGGTGCCCCACAATCGCATTACTATACTAAAGTTCAAATAAAACTAACTTTTCACTTCTTGTCGTTGTCCGTCATAGGCTAAAAGTGTTCGATCGACGAATCAATAACGATAATAACGAAATTACCTAGCACTTACGCCGCCGCTAAGACGTTCCTGTACCTACCTGTTCCACATCCGCATCCGCATTAAGCTCCGCATCGATTTTATGCGGATGTTGAAAATAATGCGCGGTTGCAGATGCGGATGCGAATATTCGCAACATCCCTGATACACACATATATATTTTCATTCACGTATTCATTCATTCGTGCCAGCTCTTGTAATTGACCACTATTAGCCCCCGTTGTTACTATTTATCTGTAGGAAGCCATGTGTAAATTTCCAGTTGTACCAACAAGCTAAACGTCTCGAAGCCAGAGTAACGCGTCGCTCGAGCTCGGACTCCCCAGACTCGGGCAGAGACTCGAGCCTTGGCCAAGGCTCGGGCAAAGGCTCGAGACCGCCCTCGCTGTGCGCGTTGTGCCGCTGCTACTGGCTGGTCGCGCGCCGCTACGTCGCGCAGCTCAATCCGGTGCGCGAATGAACTTATATTGTAATGTCCTGTGGTGTACCTTTGTAATTAAATTTAAAATTGATTTCACACTAGTCTTGGAACAGTTTTATTAAACATTACTCTGCATGAAAAAAAATACTATAACGACCGTTCGCCGCAAGTAAAAACATGTTTGATTTTTAATCGACGACCGCATTAGATGAATGTTCAGTTCAATTAATCCTTAACTCGACCGTTCAGTGGTGCCCTCATTAGGGGAATTGTGTTTTGTAATAAATTAATCAATTTCTGCATAAATCAGTACCAATATTAATATTGTTGTCCTACTCGTTCCCCAAATTTTGATCTAATATGTGATATAGTTTTATAATAGGTACCTACCTACTTTTGCCGTTAGTTGATAAAGCAAAAAATAAGCAAAATAAAACTATGTGACTAAGACCAAAAGTTGGAGAATCAGTAGGACAACAATATTAATATACTGATTATTAGAAAACACAATTCCCTAATGATGGCGCCACTGTCGACGCAGTCTTATACGGAACATGTCAAGAGTTACTAAATGAAACTAAACAAAGCTGTAGATGTTGTTACTGCTGAGAACATTTCGTTAAGCTTATCTTAATAGGTAAATGAAATGCATAGTCTTGCATAAAAATTGTTTAATAAAAAAAAAAATGGAAAAATCCCTTAGTTCTTTTCAAAAGGGTAGTGCGGCGAGTCCTTCCACCACTTGACGTCTATGGTGCGGTATCCTCTGTCGAGGGCCGCCATCTTCTGCCTCTCTTCTGCGCTGAGCTCGAAGTCGAAGATCTGTATGTTCTGCTCTACTCGGGACCGGGTCACAGACTTCGGGATGGGGGTTACGCCGAGCTCCCACTGTTGATATAAAATCTTTTATCGCTGACTGTACTTTTCTTTCCACAGGCAACTAATACTCATCGATACAATACTAACAACCCCAAACACAATTAGTTTGCGTTGTTTTATCACAGAGTTTCCATTGCCACCTCCTGTCTCCATCATCAGATCAACCCATGTTATCATAATATGGTATTGTCATCCGATTTACATAATTATGTATGCAAAATTTCAGTTCAATCAGAAACCGGGAAGTGGGTCAAATTTAGCTTCCAAGATTTGATCCACACTAATTTAATTTAGAGGCTCAATACGGCTACGGCAAATACAAACAAATCAACACAAATTTCGGTTACAGGTGAAGTTAAAGTGACGTCACAAAGTTTGTGATTACCCCTCCTATTTGTCACAACATGTCACATTTTCCTGACCCGCTCCCTCCCTCTAAACGTGTAACGCTTGAAACGTGTAAACGTTGCTTTTGATAGGTTTGGTTTATAGCGCCGTGCTAACAGTAACAGTTAGCTCTTAGTCACTAGGAGTCGAAGTGGTCGAAATCGGCCGGAAGGATCATCAGGTTTGGTTTCTTAGTTATCTCGAACGGGTAATGTGGCGACTCCTTATGCGACTGGTTTACGTCAAAGTAGCGATATGCGCGGTCGAAACACCCTAGCTGCTTCCTTTCTTCTGCAGTCAGCTCAAAGTCGAAAATCTGGATGTTCTCAATGATACGGGAGTGCGTCACGGATTTCGGAATCGGGACGGTGCCAAGCTCCCACTGATTAGAAAATAATTATCATTATACAAAGAAAAGAGAATCCCTCAAAAGAATAAGTTCGCTGTCAGATCTCTTTTTTTATATACCACGTCGGTGGCAAACAAGCATACGGCCCGCCTGATGGTAAGCAGTTACCGTAGCCTATGGACGCCTGCAACACCAGAGATATTACATGCGCGTTGCCGACCCTTTAAAAACCTGTACACTCCTTTTTTGAAGAACCCCATAGTGTAGCCCCTCGGGAAAACCTCGGCAGGAAGCAAATGTCGGTGGCATGTTAATAGCATAGCTGATGCCTTCCCATCGGAATCGAACGGACGTCTTCAGTTTCGCGGGTAACATCACCATAGCCTTCGCAGAAGCAATTTCTCGAGAATATGCTAGAGTAGAGGTGTGTATCTATAATTTATTATAAAAATAAATCTTACCAAGTATCTCAGCGCTATCTGCGGGACAGTCTTGTTATATTTCCCCGCTATAGCGACGAGAGCTGCGTCGTCAACTCGCGGCGGGGGCGCGTCGGGCGTGGCTTTGCTCGGGAAGAGGGACCCGAAGGGCGTGTACCCGGTCACCTGGATGCCCTGAGCGCGGCAGTACGCGAGGAGGGCGGGCTGCTGAAGGTTCATGTTTAGCTGAAACGAGAGATAAAGATAAAATACATATTTGTGATTGTGACAATCACAAAGATGGACAGACAGCAAAAGCAGTGAAACAGAACATTACAATTGCTGAGTAACTAAGGTAAGAGATTAAAAAGCTTGATTATATCACTGTTGTATATAATACTTTTTGTACGAGTCAACTAAAATATTACTTTTTCTATAAATCCTAAATAATTAAACAAAATTAGGTAAGTATCTCAGTAGATAAAAAGATAGTACAAAAAACATCAACGCACTTCTTATTCAGTAAATACTAGCGCGTTGATGTATTTTGTACTATCCTTTGGCGACACGTGATTGGTCGAATTCATTACAGTTGACTAAAGCGTACGACAGTACGAAGTCTCGATTCAATCATTAACGTCAACGAGTAGAAAAAGAGTTTTATGAATATTGTCATGTCAACATACCTCGACTTGCAGCATCGCTGGCTTCACATTGCTCGCTTTAATTAGCCTCTCGAGTTGTTTCTGGTTGAAATTGGAGACGCCAATAGACTTGGTCAGTCCCTTGTCCTTGACCGCGATCATGGCCTGCCACGTGTCTAGGTAGTCTGAATTGTCGAGGGTGCTGTTAGCCTGTAAAGTAATAATTTGTGTCATTTTCATCCAAAAAGATACTTATTGTCGGTTGTTAATAAGGCGCTATTTCCATATAGCTTCTATTTGAAATCACCCTTATCGACAAGCGACAATGTGGTACCTTTTGATTGAAAACGTCACATTTAGTGACAATCATTCAAGAGAATCAAGCTTGTATTCGTTACGTTGCATTGTATAATCTCTCTTGTCCTTAATGGAGTACCACTTAGCAGGGTTCAACAGTTCAATAACCTACAAATTGCCAGGTTTGTTCTCCACACGTGAGCGATTGTGATCTAGTTAGGCCAAAAAATACGCTGGATTTACCTTAAGCAGGTTTAGCGTCCGTTTAATAACACCGAAAATCCTCACTTTACGCCATCCACCAGCTACTCCCCAAATCCTTCCTTCCATCTGGTCTCTGAGATGCCTAGAATTTTGAACTTGTAGTTCCGCTTTGTAAGTTGGTGGAGGCAATTTTCTTCTTTCAAGGTTTTTATTTATTTATTTAAGACAACAATAGGTCCAATCGGTGTTAGTTCATCCTAGCCTACTTTTATACTTAATAATGAATATAGATTTTGTCCTTTGGTTAAGTTTCCACTTCAAAGGACAATCAAGCTGCTATTGCTGCTCCCACGTAAGTAGGTACCCGGCTTAAAAGCGAGGCCGTTTTCTTGCAACAGATAGCGTCGAAGCTATCAGTGCGCGCCTCAGTAAACATAGTCGACGCGCTGCAGTATCGTGGAAGCCTTAGTAGCATCCTAATTGCGATGCGGATGCGGATGTCGAGATTAGGCACATAAAAAAATGTCAAATATTACACTTTAGTAATTTTTATTAAAAAAAAAACGAAACTTAGTATTTGAACAAGAATATAGGTGCCCCACAATCGCATTACTATACTAAAGTCCAAATAAAACAAACTTCACTTCTTGTCGCTGTCCGTCATAGGCTAAAGTGCTCGATCGACGAATCACAAAAACGAAACGAGATTCCTATTGGCTAATGACGAAATTACCTAGCACTTACGCTGCCGCTAAAACGTTCCTGTACCTACCTACCTGTTCCATATCCGCATCCTCATTAAGCTCCGCATCGATTTTATGCGGATGCAGATGCGAATATTCGCAACATCCCTGTGCTATACTGTATACGCAGAGCATTGTAAGTCCGCTCCGTGTAATTGACCCACAGATTTGACGAGTACCTACAGTGATGTAATAGGTTATTTTGACAGAATCTGTACAACGTGCAAATCTGCAACACGACCACATTCCACACAACATTCCAGCAACCAACATAGGTATACATTTTTATTTTGTTTATTTTGTCAGGTGTTGCCGAATATTGTTAGTTTTTAGGATCCTTTTTCCTTGATTCGAGTTTAAGTAATAAAACCAAGCTGACTAGGTCCTAAACTTACATAAAGACCGACGGGCCAGTGTATGAGATACAGGTCGATGTACTCCAGTCCCAGTTTCTCCAGAGAGCGACGCAGCGCCGGCTCCACCGCATCGCGCGCATGCGCGTCATTCCATAGCTGGAAAATCAAGACGCGTAAACTAGGTAAGTACATAAGTTAGTGCACACAATGTTCAATTTAACTTATATTATATGGTGGAATTTACACGCTCTATCGGTGACAAGATGTCTTAGGAGAGATTGAGAATTGAAATTGAAATAAAATCAAAATTCCACCACTCAAAAATTATGTATGCCACTTGAAGAGAATCTCGCCGTGAAATCATGGCCGCAAATGGACTTTGATCGTAATTCAAAAATTATATCATTTATGGTGATTGTTGTCACCCACAACCGGTTTCAGAGTATGTTAAGGTTAATGCACCTTAGTAGTGACGAACAAGTCTTCCCTCTTTACTGTCCCGTCTACTATTTTCTTCTTGATGGCTCGGCCGACCTGAAAATATGATAAAGATTATTTGAAACGTTTAACGAGTTGTTTTATGATGCTTGATTATATTTTTCATACCACCACGTCTTCTGCCCGTTCCTCTTCACGGGGGAAATATATACCTCCCCTGCTTCCCTAACTTCCGTGTGACAGAGGGCACCTCACCCGACATCGTACCTGAGTCTCCGTGTCGTAAATGTGCGCTGTGTCGATGTGTCGGTATCCTGCGTCAATCGCCCACAGCACCGCATCTTCCACTTCGTGCCCTTTAGGCTCCACGCGCCCCTGACAGACAGACAAACATCAGAATAATCCATTTAAATGAAAATACGCACGGCATTTTGGAATATAAACGGACATGATTTTCAAAATCAGTGCCCCTCATCTTCCGCGTGTTTTCCCGGCATTGTCATCGGCTCGTAGGAGCCTGGAGGTCCGCTTGGCAACTAATCCCAAGAATTGGCAAAGGCACTTAGCTTTTAGTTTTACGAAAGCGACTGCCATCTGACCTTCCAACCCAGAGGGTAAACTAGGCCTTATTGGGATTAGTCCGGTTACCTCACAACCACAACCCCGCCCAAAATCAGTGCCTCAAGACCTCAAAATCGACTACCATTATGAGTATTATGACTTTTCTAAAAAGTGCATGGTCGCCATCTTGGGATATACAATATACATATTAATATTGTCTTCGGTTACCGCGATAGTTACTCATGAAATAAAACTATGAAAACGGATTATATCGCGTATATTGAATTTATAATACATCCCGACGTTTCGAACTCTTTACAGCGTTCGTGGTCAACGGGTGACGGGGGTTATAAATTCAATATACGCGATATAATCCGTTTTCATAGTTTTATTTCAATATACATATTGTTTGACCCTTTTTCAGTAAGCTTAATGTATGCATGTAAGAGTATGAGCATGCAACAGAAGGCCTACCGCGAGAAATGAAAATCGACATTTATTATAGTTTGTCAAAGGACAAGGACTATAAGCGCATTTGTAATTATAACTACTTGAAAATAAACTATCTTTATCTTTAAGTTAAATGCTCTCACCTTATCGGAGAAGCCAAGCCATGTTCCAAGCCCGAAGCTCGGGACACTGTTGTTGTCATTGAGAGGGCGCCACGGAGCCAGTCCGCCGCTGTGCAACGCTAGCGCCATCTGTGAAACGAACAAACAGGTTGTGCTTTACTTTATTTATTCTGTGGTTTAGGTCGCATGATTCACGGTCCGCTTCTATGGTTTGATGCTAAAACGGCAGCAAGTTATGGCTCAAAATACTGGTTCTCTGTACCGGTTCTATACGTTAGTAATAATAATAATAGTTCAATGAGTATAGTTTTTAGGGTTCCGTACCCAAAGGGTAAAAACGGGACCCTATTACTAAGACTCTGCTGTCCGTCTGTCTGTCTGTCTGTCACCAGGCTGTAACTCATGATCCGTGATAGCTAGACAGTTGAAATTTTCACAGATGATGTATTTCTGTTGCCGCTATAACAACAAATACTAAAAAGTACGGAACCCTCGGTGCGCGAGTCCGACTCGCACTTGGCCGGTTATTAATTTTATCGCCTACTTGGCCAACCAATCTTATTGTTTATTTTAAGTTTCTTTTGTGTTAACTATTATTATTGTTGTTGAGCAATTAAAGAACTGCTACTACTATTGTATTATATTGTATTGTATTGTACTGCTTTTGTATTATATTTACACTCATGTAGGCTACTATACAGTTTTACAGTGTGGAAAAAATAATGGGCCCTGAAAAAATAATGAGCCACTTTCCTTCCCTCCAGGGCCCATTACTTTTTTCCACGCTGTATATACCTAAAAGTAGTGTTTGGACTGTTTGGATAGACATTTCATATTTTAAAATTACGATACAACGTATTTTTTTTACCTATACCATCATTGCCTTGGAAACTGGAGTAGAAGAATCTACATAGGTACCTATATACATACATCTCACAATGGTCATTGGCACAAGATCGTAATCGTGACCGGTCGGCCTTGGCGAAGCTTACAATATTATGCCTCGGAGCTTTTTGCTTTTCCGAACACATATTGTATTTGCAATATTTGCATTATATATAGGTAAGTATAAGGATAAAAAAATAGATTTAAAAATACAAGTATGTAACTAGACTTAGGTATGATTGCTTTTTGTATTTACCACAAAACACGCTGACACCTATTTAAGTGTAAAAATAATTATATGTTCAACTGTTCTCCTCATGCTGCTTTTGAGCCCCGGGTAAGCGAATTACGAGCGTAGCGAGCGATTCAAGAGACAGACAAAATGTTCTTATTACCGAAACAACGCGCCAAGTTATCAACAACTTGTGATATATGTATTCTAGTTATGACTAATTTTTGCTCTAATCTAATTTTGCTGATTATTAGAAGATATATATTAGAAACATTACCTATGTTAGGTCACGATTCCATGATTAAAAAAATAAGTTAGTAACTTTAGTGCAAATGGGTGTCCCAATCAAGTGACCCAAGTCAACGTATAAAAACATTATGCCTACCAAGTACCAAGTAAGTACTTATACTTTTGTGTAAAGCAAATGGGTACATCGAGCTGCTGAAATGCATGGACACACATGAATGAATAAATTAAATATAGTTATAGTAGTATAGTTTAGTACAGGAGTGCCCATACAATTTTGCGGCAGCGTGAATATTGAAATAAATTCTAATGAACTTACCGGCGCAAACAACACACAGACCGTCAGAAGCTTCATGTCGATGCCGTGCGCGTGCGCGAACAGACGACCATAAACTGCGCGTACGCAACCAACAACCATACACCGCACCGGCCGGTCGATACGTGCTTCTATTTACAAAAACCAGCCAAGTGCGAGTCGGACTCGTGCACAAAGGGTTCCGTACCATTCATCATCATCCTGTCCAGGCCGGTTTCGGCCTCGGCGACTGGGTTTTTCTGGTTAGTGAGAGCGACGATCGTGAGCTCAAATACGGCAAAAAAATCACGTTTGTTGTATGGGAGCCCCACTAAAATATTTATTTTATTCTGTTTTTAGTGTTTGTTCTTTTAGCGGCAACAGAAATACATCATCTGTGAAAATTTCAACTGTCTAGCTATCACGGTTCATGAGATACAGCCTGGTGACAGACGGACAGGCAGACAGACAGACGGACGGACAGCGGAGTCTTAGTAATAGGGTTATTCTTTGGGTACGGAGCCCTAAAAATATCTGGCCAGAGCGGTATTCGGGTTGTAAAATCGGTTATTGGCTTCGCGGGGCTCCTATTTCTGGGCGGTTTGCCCTTCAGGCATCTGAAGCTGATAGGTGCAACGGACCTAATGATAGGTGAAAACCGGATGAAAATCCGTTCAGTAGCTTTTGAGTTTATCGCGAACATACAGACAGACAGATGCGGCGGGGGACTTTGTTTTAAGGATGGCTCACGTTAGACCGGGCCGTGTCCGGACCGGAGCTTCCGGCGCTTCGTTTTCTATGGAAAGCATCACGTGATCACCTGTCATGTCATAGAAAAGTAAGCGCCGGAAGCTCCGGCCCGGTCACGGCCCGGTCTAACGTGAGTCATCCTTTATTAGGTGTATAGTGATCATCATCGCATACTCTTCATGATAACAAAGATAGATATAACTCCGTAATAGATGGATACAGTCTAAGGAAAAAACGTGCCTCGAAAATCAAGAAAATTTGATTCTCGTTCAGAGGGCGCTACTAGCTTTGGCCTACTGTCGTATAGATGGCGTTGACGGTTTCGTTGGTTATTTAACAATTTTAACGCATATCAGTGAAAGAACATGGGTCGAAATCATAAAAATAATTAATGCAAATAAAAAAAATCATTTATCCATATTTAAATACATTTTATCGTATTTTTATAAATCTTCATTTTTAGTTTTAAAGTGTGTCGACAGATGGCAGTGAATTTACTGGGGTTACAAAATTTACTATGACAGTACCGCTCTAGTATAAGTTACTCTATGACGAGTAGCGTTAGTAGCTCTAGGGTGCTCTAGGTAAGCGACAATAATGGAACCCTTTATTGTATAAACTACCATTTGCTCTACCGGTTCACAAATCCATTGCGCATTTGGTGACAATGCTCATTAGGTACATACCTACCCACTGCAACAATAGCATGGCTTGCATTCTTCACATACTTACATAACTTGCACCTGCTCATTGTACTAGTTACCTTATTTATGAATAAAACAGTTTCAATTGGGTAAATTTTAATTCAACATTTTTTATATACTACGACGATGGCAAACAAGCATACGGCCCGCCTGATGCTAAGCAGTCTCCGTAGCCTATGCACGCCTGCAACTCCAGAGGAGCCACAAAATATATTATTCTTGTTGAATGTAGCCGAACCCGATTGAAGAATATGTATTTTTTAACCAACTTCTTTACCCAGAAGGTGGAGGTTCTGTATTCGGTTGTGGCTATTTTTTTAGGGTTCCGTACCCAAAGGATAAAAACGGGACCCTATATATACTAAGACTCCGCTGTCCGTCCGTCTGTCGTCAGGCTGTATCTCATGAACCGTGATAGCTAGACAGTTGAAATTTTCACAGATGATGTATTTCTGTTGCCGCTACAACAACAAATACTAAAAAGTACGGAACCCTCGGTGGGCGAGTCCGACTCGCACTTGTCCAGGTTTTTTTTTGTATTCTGCAGCTGATGTGTAACTTCCATATCAACATAACTACAGACCCAATTACGAAGCTCACCAATCTTCTTTGGCAGGTATTTACAAACATGAAACACCACCCAAACATTAACTACGATAACCTCTACAATGTTATCAGTAGCATAGAGTAACTTATACTAGAGCGGTACTGTCATAGTAAATTTTGTAACCCCAGTAAACTCACTGCCATCTGTCGACACACTTTAAAACTAAAATTGAAGATTTGTAAAAATACGATAAAATGTATTTAAATATAGATAAATGTTTTTTTTTATTTGCATTAATTATTTTGTTGATTTTGACCAATGTTCTTTCACTGATATGCGTTAAAATTGTTAAATAACAAACGTAACCGTCAACGCCATCTATACGACTGTAGGCCAAAACTAGTAGCGCCCTCTGAACGAGGATCAAATTTTCTTGATTTTCGAGGCACGTTTTTTCCTTAGACTGTATCCATCTATTACGGAGTTATATCTATCTTTGTCAGTAGATATCTCAAATATTATTCACAAAATTACCTACTACCGTTAACTACTGACCGTTAAAAATAACCTTTCTATGCGTATACTTACAACGAATGTAGGAATCAGTTTATACTAGAAATAAACACAAATTGGTTATATTACATAGTTTTTATGAATGGAAAGTTAGTATCTGTGCGGTTTGCGCGTGTATCGGACGCAATATGTATAATATTATTGTGTTTATTTTGTCTATCATTGTTTTTGTAGTGAGTTTACATTGATATTTCTTTACAATTTGTATAGCTTAAGTTATTATTCGTGAATCATCAAAATTAGAAATCACAATCAAAAGTTGTGTTAGCAACTTAACTACCTAAATGTTAAAAACATGTTAATAAAACGCAAAACCAGTTACTGGTTATTTAAAAATCATCAAGGATATAATAATTATTTAAATTTTCTGCGGTGAAATCATTTTTGTAAAAATATTTATCAGTATCATCACACAAAATTATGTATGATCAAAAGTATCTCACAATATACAAGTACCTACTATGCTACTAATAGACATTAGTTATTTGTGCAACAAGAGAGGAAAGTTGGTTTTTCTTGCTAGTGTTTATTTTGAGTCCGGAGAAAGCGAAAAGCGAAAGATTCTATGTTAGAATCTTGAGCGTAGCGAGGGACTCAAAAACACGAGACGTAAAATAACTTTGCTCTCGTGTTGCACACATAATTTTTCACCTAAGTAGTGAGAACATATTAAAGGTTAAAATGTATTTCGAATTACGCAGAATAATACAGAGAAGGAAAAAAAAGTATGAAGTGGCAGTTCATGGCTTTCACTAAATTAAAAAGCTACTTTATTTCACTCCCTGGAGTGAGGAAAGTCGCACTTTCCTCATTCTAGGGAGTGACGAAAGAAGGCTTGTTCGAGCTGCTGAGGTGAAAAATGTATTTCGAACTACACAGAATAATACAGAGAAGGAACAAAAAAAGTATGAAGTGGCAGTTCATGGCTTTCACTAAATTAAAAAGCTACTTTGTTTCACTCCCTGGAGTGAGGAAAGTCGCACTTTCCTCACTCCAGGGAGTGACGAAAGAAGGCTTGTTCGAGCTGCTGAGGTGAAAAGTATATAGACATGCATTTGAGGTTTAATAGACGTTCTAGCTCCTAGAAAATAGAGACAAACATAATTATAAGTTAGTAAATAGTACCCAATATTTGTTCTGTTTAATTTCTGAAGGTTTGTTGTGATGTGAGTCATAAACTAGGCATCTAGCGAAGTTAAAATCAATTTTAGTCCTGATGAATAATTTCACTGCTGGGTAGACGGCATGAAATTAAATGAGTAGTTAAATACATTTCTATGCGTGGATACACAATCGTGCTTAACTTAATTTCCACTTAACGTTTTTGTTGTTAGAGTTACTTGCAAGTAAAGGGCGTCTATAAAGATTTAAATATCTTTTGTGTTAGTAAACGCCGTAAATGGTGCATCAAATTTTGTATCTGAGGGAGTAGCCCGAGTACCTAACCGTCAACAACGAAAAATGTTATCTGTCTCTGTGTCGCTCGATTATGCAGAGCGATAAACGAACGATTTTCGATTTTTAGGGTTCCGTACCCAAAGGGTAAAAACGGGACCCTATTACTAAGACTCCGCTGTCCGTCTGTCTGTGACCAGGCTGTATCTCACGAAGCGTGATAGCTAGACAGTTGAAATTTTCACAGATGATGTATTTCTGTTGCCGCTATAACAACAAATACTAAAAAGTGCGGACTCGCACTTGGCCAGTTTTTTGATGTTACTGCCCACATAAAAAAATCGAAAATCGGCCCTCTGTCTGTAGTCCCGCTCCATTGAGAAGTTCTCTACCTGTTTTTACTTTTCCACTCGAGCAGAGAGAGAGTCCGTTCAATGACCGACTTGTCGGTGAAAAAACATGGCAGCGCCTAGCAATTATAGTGAAACCTCACACTCTGCCACTGCAGAGTTAGTTTGGGCCGACTCTACCTATGATACAGTGATGTTTGTGGTGTATGATTACTTGATTACAGTACGGGGACCCCGGGAAGGCGCCGCTGGTGCAGCTGAACGATGGACACATGATGCCCGCGGTCGCGTTGGGGACCTGGCTGGGAAACAGCTCCACGGTACAGTCGCCTTATATTTTGTAGTACCCAGAGAGGGCGCCACTGGTGCTGAACGATAGACACACGATGCCCATGGTCGCGTTGGAGACCTGGCTGGGAAACAGCTCCACGGTACAGTCTCCTTATATCTTGTACTATCCAGAGAGGGCGCCACTGGTGCTGAACGATGGACACACGGTGCCCGCGGTCGCGTTGGGGACCTGGCTGGCAAACAGCTCTACGGTACAGTCGCCTTATATCTTGTACTATCCAGAGAGGGCGCCACTGGTGCTGAACGATGGACACACGGTGCCCGCGGTCGCGTTGGAGACGGCTGGGAAACAGCTCCACGGTACAGTCGCCTTATATCTTGTACTGTCCAGAGAGGGCGCCACTGGTGCTGAACGATGGGCACACGGTGCCCATGGTCGCGTTGAGGACCTGGCTGGGAAACAGCTCCACGGTACAGTCACCTTATATCTTGTACTATCCAGGGAGGGCGCCACTGGTGCTGAACGATGGACACACGGTGCCCATGGTCGCGTTGAGGACCTGGCTGGGAAACAGCTCCACGGTACAGTCGCCTTATATCTTGTACTATCCAGGGAGGGCGCCACTGGTGCTGAACGATGGACACACGGTGCCCGCGGTCGCGTTGGCGACGGCTGGGAAACAGCTCCACGGTACAGTCGCCTTATATCTTGTACTATCCAGGGAGGGCGCCACTGGTGCTGAACGACGGACACACGTCGTCCATGGTCGCGTTGGGGACCTGGCTAGGAAACAGCTCCACGGTACAGTCGCCTTATATCTTGTACTATCCAGGGAGGGCACCACTGGTGCTGAACGATGGATAAATATGACGGGGTTATAAAACCTCAAATGCCCTTTTTCTTATCTTTAAGATGGTTATCTACATCTTTAAGATGGTTTTAGTACATCTTTCTCTTACATTTTCTGAGTTTTCCTTGCACCAAATACGTACTGTAGAAGGTTTAGCTTAAAATAAGAACAGCCCAATAAGTGAATCTTCTGCTCTTCAGGGTCGAATCGCCCCAGTTGGATACGAGACAGAGCAAGCCGTGCTGTGGGCCTTAGAAGCAGGCTACAGACACGTCGACACCGCCTGGTCTTACCATGTGGAAGACCAGGTCGGCCGGCCAGTGAAGACCGTGGTGGACGCCTATAACCTGCTGCATGAGATCACCACCACTCCCAAGGTGAGAATTAGTATCATACTTTCTCATAAAAAGTGCGGAATTATTTCTAATCCTAAATTTATATCTGTTTGTATAATTGTTAGGTACAGTCGCCATCAGATACATCGGAGCGGCCGAGGTGTTCACAATATCTGAACACGCACTCTAACGGCTTGACAATAGAGAAGCGTGTTCAGATATTTGTGAGCACCTTGACCGTTCCGATATATTTGATGGCGACTGTACCTATATACTCAATCTACATCGAAGTATTCTGACTATCTATTTGTGCCTACTTAGTTTATCATGTAACTGTGTTTTTCAGATATGTGACGCCGCGTGCTACGTGAAAAGGTTCAAAAAGAAAACAGAAAGATCTAGCATCAGCATGGTTCTTCCTATGTCGCGAGAGGAAATATTCGTCACAACCAAGGTACCCATCTAAAGTCCGTCCAAGCTAACCCTGGAGGTTAAGGGTGTATAGAGTAATAAGTTTAGGGCCACCGCCCACACTAGCGTCTTCCGAAAGTCGGCGTCACAGAATAAGTAATAGTATTATCATACAGAACGGCGACGCACCGCCCCGTCCGGACCCGAATTATCTCGCCCCGCGACAGAAATCTGGCGGACTTCTGGCGTGCTCTCAGTACTATTTTTAAGCAACTTACTCACACTATGACGCGTGTACGGACGTGCTGTTCACACATAGAAACGCGAGTGATTTTTGATGTATAGCGTGTCCGCCCTGTGTCGGCGTCTAGTCAACTCTATGGCAGCTGCTCGGCGCAACGTTGGCGCAACTGCACAGCGACGCCATTTTCTATAGCGCTGGCGCTCAAAACACGCTAGTGTGGGGTGGCCTTAACTATTTAGGGAAGCAGATAGCTTCCTACCTGCTATTGACAGAACAACGCACTTTTATGCTCATCAAGAGTTGTAGATTTTGAGCTCTAATTAGACTTTTATAGTTAATCTATATAGTTCGTCGTACCTACATATACATACTTATACGCTCGAAAAGCATAACCTTCGTTTACGGTAGAGTAAATAATAATAATGTCCTCCTCGCCGTGTCCGACGACGGCGACTCTAACTGCTTTTAATGGGAAACATGGAACGCTCTAATGTGGCTTGCGAAGCCCAACTTGGTTTTGAAGATGCTATTACATGGTACGCAATGGAGCTGGCCGGCTGAGTTGTAGGTGTAGGTGTACGAAGGCTTCGGCCGCGTCTTACAGAGATGGCGCTTAGCATCCATCAGGTCTTCTAAGCGCCGCTGCTCGTATTGCTCTACACATTTATGAACAATTGCGCGCCATACCGTTCTACTCAACTCGAGTAAATAACTAGACATCAAATGAACCTTTCGTGCCCCTGTTCAACCTTTTTTAATTTCCTCTGATTATTATTAAATATGTTGTTTGTCTGTCAGCTGTGGAACGATGCGCACGCGCGCTCAGCGGTGGTGCCCGCGCTCAGAGCGTCGCTCGCGCAACTACAGCTCAGCTACGTCGATCTTTACCTCATGCATTGGCCATTAGGACAGTTTGTAAGTAACCAACAATTATGCTCAATATAACATTGGGGGCTTAGCCAAAATGACCAATAACCATCGTACATCGCCAAATTAAAAGAAAAAATGTATCGGAATGATGCCACGCAAAATCACGTTAGTATATTTCCATACATCATTTCAGTTTCAATTGGCGTTTTCTACACAGGTAAAACTTTAAACCCCGCGCGATGGCTATATCTTTATTTCCTGA
Organism: Cydia strobilella; assembly: GCF_947568885.1. NCBI lineage: Eukaryota > Metazoa > Arthropoda > Insecta > Lepidoptera > Tortricidae > Cydia > Cydia strobilella. The sequence continues at coordinate 9,261,421 of NC_086065.1, read as the reverse complement.
CTTTATTTCCCTTCTTAAATATATGTAGGTGATTTCAGGAAAACGGATCGTACGACTCCACCCACTATCTGGAAACCTGGCGCGGCATGATGGACGCGCAGGCGCTCAACCTGACCCGGTCCATCGGTGTCAGCAATTTCAACAAAGTCATGCTGGAGAGCATCCGAGCGCACCAGCTGACGAAGCCAGCTGTACTGCAGATTGAGGTAGAGATAAAGATAGAAATGGGGTTGGCATAGATGGCGCCATCATGGCTTGCCCCTTTCACTAGTTCTATGAGATTTGGCTTAAAGGGCTGGCATCCAGGGCATAAAATTCCATTTAAAAAAAAAACGAAATTTTGACACAATTCTAGGCATTGACAGGGTAAGCTATGCTGGCGCCATCTGCTAAAACGGCCAACCCCATTGGAAGTTGTTTAACCCTTTGCCAAAGACATTATAACAAACTAATATCAACCTTCGTGCATTTTGGCGAGATTCACGACGAGGCTTAGTAAATAATATAAAATAAATAGTTACACTTACATTTTGTGTGTATTCATTCAATACCTGACAAGCCTCAAACATAATCAACACATTAAAAATAAAAGTAAAATTCGCTTAATTCAGACTTCATAATGGCCCATACATGTTAGTATACTATCTTAAGCAACTAAAAATAAATTATTATTACTATTCGTGTTATTAATTTTCACTTACAATATTATATATTTCACTTACATTGCTCAAAATTCTTTCCAGTGGAATATTAACCTGCAGCAACCCGGGCTGCTCGCTTACTGCCGTCAGCACAACATCTCGGTGATGGGCTACACGCCGTTCGGCGCTCTCATGGACAAGCGGCGCGCCGACTCGCCCACTCGCATCGACGATCCACAGCTGACCAAAATGGCTGCCAAGTATGGGAAGAATGTGCAGCAGATATTGCTGCGATACGCTGTGAGTTATTTTTTAAATCCATATTTCCAGTGGATCCTGCAGCAACCAGAGCTGGTAGTCTACTGTGCCGTCAGCACACAACATCTCCGTGATCAGCTACACGCCGTTCGGCACTCTCATGGACAATAAGCAGCGCGCCGACTCGCCTACTCGCATAGACGATCCACAGCTGACGAAGATGGCGGCCAAGTATGGGAAGAATGTGCAGCAGATATTGCTGCGATACGCTGTGAGTTAGTTTTTAAATCCATATTTCCAGTGGATCCTGCAGCAACCAGAGCTGGTAGTCTACTGTGCCGTCAGCACACAACATCTCCGTGATCGGCTACACGCCGTTCGGCACTCTCATGGACAATAAGCAGCGCGCCGACTCGCCTACTCGCATAGACGATCCACAGCTGACGAAGATGGCGGCCAAGTATGGGAAGAATGTGCAGCAGATATTGCTGCGATACGCTGTGAGTTAGTTTTTAAATCCATATTTCCAGTGGATCCTGCAGCAACCATAGCTGGTAGTCTACTGTGCCGTCAGCACACAACATCTCCGTGATCGGCTACACGCCGTTCGGCGCTCTCATGGACAATAAGCAGCGCGCCGACTCGCCTACTCGCATAGACGATCCACAGCTGACGAAGATGGCGGCCAAGTATGGGAAGAATGTGCAGCAGATATTGCTGCGATACGCTGTGAGTTAGTTTTTAAATCCATATTTCCAGTGGATCCTGCAGCAACCAGAGCTGGTAGTCTACTGTGCCGTCAGCACACAACATCTCCGTGATCACGCCGTTCGGCGCTCTCATGGACAATAAGCAGCGCGCCGACTCGCATCGACGATCCACAGCTGACCAAGATGGATGCCAAGTATGGGAAGAATATGCAGCAGATATTGCTGCGATACGCTGTGAGTGTTTAGCTCTTCGAGTGTTGGATCGAATAGCAGCAAATAGCCTATTTATTAAACTCCGATTCCAACGATATATGATTTAATATATAATATCATACAAAGTATAAATCCTCTTTTTTGTAAAATCCTCTAAAAAATCCGTGGCGCCATTTTACTACCTTTCGCGTTTTCGCTGACGCTACTTGAAGGGTTAGTTTATAATCAAATGTTATCAATCTTGCAGTTCATTGAAAATAGGGTTGGCAAAAATACATAGGTACCGTACCGTACTTCTACGCCTTTGTTTATTTATTTGTTTATTAGGATCACCAACAGAAGATACAATTTACATACTAGTATTAACTTACAAAAAGGGCACATTTTTTATTGATCCCCCACTTACAGGCAATCACAGCATGCATTATTATATTAACTAAAATAAAACTTATTTCGTAATTCATTTCACAAATAAATCTAATTCTATTTTTCAGGTCGAAATGGGAGTAATCCCGATCCCGAAGTCCATAACCAGCACTCGAATTTTCGAGAACATCGAGATTTTCGACTTCCAGCTCGATGAGAGTGAGAAATGGACGCTCCGCAACTTCGACCGGGGCTACAGAACCATCCCCCAGCTCAAGTGGAGTGACCACCCCTTCTACCCCTTTGAGAAAATGCCGGAATACACCACCACCACCACCACCGCCGCCGCTAGTACAAGTACTGTAAACACGGAGAAAAGTACGCAACAAGTGATTTCTGAGGTGGATGTGAACGATAAATCTGCTAGAATGAATTTTAGGGATATAAAGATATAATACAATAGAAATTGCGTCATTATTCATTTTAAGATATGATATTTTGAATTATAGTAGTTTATGTGACTGCTACATTATGAAAGGCATTAAAATACCAGTGATTTAAATATTATAATTTTTCTTTCATTAAAATACTTCACATGCGATTTAAATGTCTAATTATGTACAGTTACATATACTGCTATATATATCCACACACATAATGCATATTATAAGCTCTATGATGTATTCAGGAACCGCATGTTACGACCGCCATTGCGGAATTCGATCACACATTCACGACGACGTCACGTCATCTCGACTGATACTTGAAAACAAGTTAAATTAAATTTAGGTTTATGATACGTAGTAGATAGTATGTGTAGATAAATGATTACCATAATATAATATGATATTTTCTGCAGTAAATACAAATATGTGTCGGAAGAAATACATTTTTTGTGTCCACTGAAAAGCTGGTTAGAAATAGATAAAACACATAATATTTGGCACATTTTTATTGTTGAACAATAAACAATGTATTTTTCATTACAATTTTATTCTCTTTCTAGTAAATTCGATACCAGAAGTTGCGAGTGCAAACGAGAACCTTCAAGACAAGCGGAGAATTTTCGAGACGACTCGAGAACTTTCTAGAATTAAACAAATGGTAACACAAAATAAATGAAAAATACAAGAATAATATGACACCTAGTTTATGATTGAAAAATTAATTTTATACTATATTACACTTGATTCTATGACCTAATTTTCTGCCAAATCATAGACATGATTAATAAGATAGAAAATCAAATGTAACTGCACTATCTATCAATCGCAAACTACAAGTATACCCAAGGTGTAACAAAAGTTAATTAAAAAAAAAACATTCTCGAACTTATTAAGAGATAAATTGGGATAGATTTTTCATTAATTCTTAAGAAAAACTGAGAACGTCCGAGAATTATCTCTAAAATTCACCGAGACGGCTCGAGAATCCTCCGTAACAACCAAGTAGAATAAATGCCAACCAAGTCTTCATTTATCTAAAAAAAATACAACCTCACTTAAGTTTTGTCGTCCAATAAAATTTCGTAGAAAAAAAATGAGAAAAATAAAACTATTACAGGACACAAAAATATAAATATTATTTACAAATTATTTATTCCTTAAACTCGACGTGGTAAAAAATGAACTTTTACGTTATAACAGTCGAATAGTCAATGTAATGACAATGTCATAAATAGGTGACTTCATGTATATAGTATTTTTGAAACTGGAAGGGTACGATGATAAATGTCATCTCCATACAATTTATAACCTAAAAATGCCAAATGTCGCGAAATTGTATTAAATTGACATAATACTATAATAAATTTTGACGAAAGATCACATAATTATGTAATGATTATGCGGTAACTCTAGTTGTCAAAAGTTGACGTTTAACAATTCAGTTCCTACAAAAAATATGGCGACTTCCGGTTCGAGCGCCATCTTGATAGTTAGCATCGTGATTAATTACTTTGTTTTTTGCTTATTAATATTGTTTAAAGTATAATATCGATAGCTTATTATACAGTAAACTAATGTGGTAGTGTGCAGTGAATGGAGAATTAATTTTGAAGCGCGTTTAACCACCATCTTGGAGTCAACGGCCAGTAGTCCACGTGCTTCTTGTAAAGTCTAGCTATCGATTTACAAGAGCTAACAAATCACCGTACACTGTCTTGTACAACCGTACAATTTTTGTCGTTTTTAAACCTCTTAATACCTTGATACTGGCGAAATAGTCCCACTGGGCTGAAGCCATAATTTTAAAAGAAGAAGAAGACATCTATCATAGTACTCTTCCAGTTTGTAAAATACTATAATAAATTTTGACGAAAGATCACATCATTATGCGGTAACTCTGGTTGTCAAAAGTTGACGTTTAACAATTCAGTTCCTGCAAAAAATATGGCGACGTACAGCGCCATCTATGTTGTTCAGCTGTTCAACTCGGCGGCACGTTTTTTAGGGTTCCGTACCCAAAGGGTAAAAACGGGACCCTATTACTAAGACTCCGCTGTCCGTCTGTCTGTCTGTCACCAGGCTGTATCTCATGAACCGTGATAGCTAGACAGTTGAAATTTTCACAGATGATGTATTTCTGTTGCCGCTATAACAACAAATACTAAAAACAGAATAATATAAATATTTAAATAGGGCTCCCATACAACAAACGTGATTTTTTTGCTGTTTTTTTCCGTAATGGTACGGAACCCTTCGTGCGCGAGTCCGACTCGCACTTGGCCGGTTTTTTACTCATCTCGTTTTGATCATTCGTATTTGGTCGATTCACAAGAGCTGGCACGAATCGAATAAATGATTGAATGAAAATATCTATGTGTGTATCACATTAACCAATAAAATGGCGGCTCTCACTGTATACCGATACAATCATACAATGAAAGTTTCGTTCATTCCATTCGTGCCAGCTTTCGTGAATCAACATGTACCTTCGTGTAACTTCGTGTCATAATCTTATATACATGACATATGTCATTACATTGACAAGACCGGCCCCGCACCCGCTCTTAAAATAATACTGTGATATTTAAATTCGTTCCTGTTTTTAAAACTTCTTATACAGTCGTCAAAATTATTAGTTTAGCACCGCTGCATATGTGACGTTTTCAATCAAAAGGTACCACATTGTCGCTTACCATAAGGACGAAAATTGCTTGTATTTTAAAAACCTGTCAGCGTCCTTATGGCAAGCGACAATGTGGTACCTTTTGATTGAAAACTACACATATATTGTTATATGCCCCATGCTAAGCTAGTAGTTTTGCTCACTGTATATACCTAAATTAGGAGTTGTTTTATAATACAATCATAAAGTAATGTTAATGTTTTATCGATATCAAATAAGATGTTAAGATATTTGTGACATATTGGCTACCTAGTTTTAAATGGCGGCCTACATATGCGAAATGAAAATCAAAGATATGATTTTAACATAGGTATTAAAATAATTTATTTAATTTTATTTTATAAACCTGTAAAAAGAAATGTGTAAAAATTATTATAGTTGTGTAAAACCAGTATTGGTATTGTGTATTTAATTTTGAAAGCCTGTCCACCAAGACAAAAAAAGGTCTAAAATAATCTAATACAATACCTTTATGTTTACAATAAGGTCGTGTACACATATTTTTGGCATTTTGTCCGTGTATTTTAGACTGAAATAACATAGAAAATAGTATAGTAACTGAAGTTATAATAATTTGAGTCCGACATTAATGTATGTCATAATCTCATTTGGAGTATTGGCGCTAAAGTTACAGGAACTTAGTGGACAAGACTTATAATATTTATAATTATTTAAAAACCTAATGAATACAGGAAACACTACATACGGACATTTGTGTAAGTATGTATGTATATGCATATCAAAATTGCCTATGTCCACGCAAAATACACAGTTTCGGAATATTATGTCCAATTGGTGTAATGTACTTTGAGAGTTTAAGTAATTCTAATATGCTTTAATACATTTGTTGAGAGTATATGTACAGAGACGAAGAACTCAAAAACATCTGAACATTTAGTATGGAGATAGTTTGAGGCCCGGGGAAGGACAGAGTATTTTTATCAATTATCATCATTCCACGCAGTTTCGGGCAAAAGCTAGTGTTTTATATGCGAGAAACAGTAAAAACAGTATTTGAGAGAGTATTTTATATAAAAATAAGTATTTGATAAATATTAGAAATTATTGATGAAAGAAAAAATCTCTAACATTGTATATATTAAATAGGCCAAATAAGTAGATAAAATTTAGAGATCTCCGGTCTTACACATATGAGTATTAATTGTTAAATAATTACAATTGTATTATCGATATATGGTGAGGGGGTGCGGGAGGGGAAGGGGTATGGAGCTACCTTAGAAGAATTTCTTCGCTTGAGCTTCTTTTCTTTCTCTGAAAAAGATTAAAAATAGTTCATCACACGCTCTCAGGTTTATACATCATTATATTCACCATTGACTTTGCCAACAAAATTCCAATCATGAATGGTGGAAATAAATCGGCTCTACTTACTTGTAGAGGTTGTAAAGGAACATAACAACGAGTTGGGACGTCACCACCATTATTAAGGCGGTGAGCCCCACGCAGCTCGGCGTCGGACACGACGTCTGAGCCGCCGAGTGCGCCGGGGAGGATATCCTGCAACGGAAGAGACAATATTGCTAAAAAAAATTAGGTTCGGATCACTTTTTTTTTTAAGATCAGTCTAAAGCCTTTGACTACGTTGATCATTAAGTATACCTTAAAAACTGTATTTACTATCAGCATCGGTCTCAAAGTATACAAAACATAACAGTATATAAAATTATCTAGATCTGCCCTACAACCAGATAATGGTATATTTGCATTAGCTAACGTAGAACAAAGGAAACGGTTATTAAACTTGGGATGTCCCAAGGAAGTGTGTCGGGCCCTTCATCGTTTATCTATTGAAACATTATAACACAAAAATAAAACCTTAACGTACAAACGGCACACTTAATGCCACGAGGCGTTATCTACCGGCCAACCTTCTATCTAGAGACCATTGTTCCAGCAAGTATAGATACCTCTGTGCGACTCCACTGACAGTCTGTTGCAGTTGTTGCAGACTGTCTCTCATCTCCGCCAGGAACTTAGAGACCATTGTTCCAGCAAGTATAGATACCTCTGTGCGACTCCACTGACAGTCTGTTGCAGTTGTTGCAGACTGTCTCTCATCTCCGCCAGGAACTTAGAGACCATTGTTCCAGCAAGTATAGATACCTCTGTGCGACTCCACTGACAGTCTGTTGCAGTTGTTGCAGACTGTCTCTCATCTCCGCCAGGAACTGCGGGTTGCTGACCGCCCCGCCGCCGGCCGCCGCGAGCCCGTCCGCCTTGCGGGACACTTCGATTATGAACCCTCTGCCGAACAAATAAGGCTCATATTAATAAATTATAATATAAATAAATATCAAATATTATAGTCCCACAGTTATCTCGATAAGGCTTGGTACTTAGACAACGACAGATAATAGTACATTATTGTCGAGGCTCGGAAGTAGCTACTTGCTGGCTGAGGATTCGTTTTAAACGGACGACCTTGGGAGTCCGTTTAATTGAATCCGAAGCCGAGCCATATATAGTGCTTTTCTCAAAAATGGCGCAATAAATACAAATATAATAGAAATATTTTACAAAAGCAACGTTCTTATGTATATATTTTCACAGAAAAAAGTAAAAAGATTTGCTTTGCCGCCGTTTTATTTTTTTAATTAAAAATAGAACTGTATTTTTCTGCTGAAAATACGCCAACTTATTTGAGACACCTAAATAGTCGCGGTACCAACATTATAATAATAAGTACTGATCATCTGTTTGGCTGTTTAATGGACCTATGCCTTCATTTGATATGGCGACTTCAACTTTTAAAAAGTTTGGAACTCGACAAATAATGGAATTTGTATGCAACATTGCAGTCCTGAAATCGAGACTGCAATGTTTTTAACTATTTAATTTTTTGACTGACCATAAACTACGCACTTCACGACCTACTTTTTATTTATTTAAACTTTATTGCACGATATAAAATTGTACAAAAGGCGGACTTAATGCCTTAAGGCATTCTCTACCAGTCAACCATTGGGTCAAACAGAAACATGTAGTTAGTGCAGGATTGTAGAAAGTGAGAGGAAATATGAAACACAAATCAAATTATTCTAAACAATATATATTTTATTTATACACTTACACATATAAGAATAATACCAATATATACCTACATATATACAAACATGCATACATACATACATACATATATAAACAAATAAATACATAGAATCACACAAATAATATAAAAAGATATATTGATATGAGAAAAAATGTTCAAAAATTGACACAATAGTGTAACAAGTGGCTCATAAAGTGGAATACTGAGCTACCTTTTCTTCTCCTTTTTCCTTCCACCGAGAGGAAAATACTAGAATGAAGTTTAGATGTAATAAAGAATGGTTAGCATGTGTGTGTGTGTACTGACTTGAGCTCCGCGATGGTGTTGATGATGATCTGGTTGTTGGCCACCAGCGCGTCCCAGTCGTGCCTGGCCACCGGCAAACCGCCCATTTGCATCTGTCATACAAATAAAATCAATTCAATGGAACCTCCATAACTCGAATCGAACGTTCATAAAACGAAACCTCGTTAATGCGTTGCTTTTAGCGCTTTCCTTGGAATGTGATGTTCTCATAGTGAATGCAATCCCGACTCGGGATTGCAAAATCGAGATCCCGCGGAATTAGAAATATCAATCCCGCGGGATCCCGGAATTTTCGGGATCCCGAGTAAATTTAAAAAAAAAGTAAAATTCGATTGAATTAAAACGATAATGACGGCATGTTTGTGATGGTGACGGTAATTAAAATAACATATTAATAGGCAGAAATAAAAACCTTTATTCTTTAATATTATTAACTAAATCATCATCAGTTTTCCTTGGAAATTAACAAAGGTAATCAAAACAATAAGTATAACATCTTTTAGTTTTTTCTTAATTCTTTCTGTAATTTATTTTAGTTAAATAAATAAATATTATTTATATATAAGTATAACTATCAATTTTATGAATTGACATCATATGGACGTGTAAACCTTTTGTAGACCCGAATGCGGTTTTGAGAACAGCTTTACACAAGTTGCATTGAGCAGTCAAATTATTAACTGTTTTCTTAAAATATCTCCATACCATACGACTGCCGCCCAATCCCGTCAATCCCGAACGGGATCCCGTCATATTATGCGTCGGGATTGATCCCGAAAAATTACACGGGATCCCGCGGGATCGGGATTGCATTCCCTAGTTCTCAATCAAAAGGTACTACTTTGTGGCTTACTATAAAGACGAAATTTGCTTGTATCTTTATACGAATAACCTGTCAGAGCGTCCTAATGGCAAGCGACAATGTGGTATCTTGATTGAGAACGTCACAAATAGTTGAAATTATACCTAACAGTAAACAGTACAATCAATGTATTAAATACGACACGGACAAAGTGCCAAAAACATGTCAACACGACCTTATTGACCATACATTACGGTAGTGTGTACATATTTTAGCTAGTTTATCCGTGTCGATATTAGATTGACTGTAGAAGAAACAGTGATGTACTCACGGGCGCCTGTCCCGGCTGCTGCGCCTGCGCTGCTATGGGTTGTCCCTGTGCGTGTGTGTACACGGCCGACAACATTGACAATGAGTTCATCTGCTTGCCGATCACCTGTTACAGACAAAATAACTATTAAATTAAAAAAAACCCTGCACAATATGCCAAAAAAATATTTCATACAGAAAAGCCTTACATCGTTTTGAACTCTTCAAATTGCTGGGTTGATTTCTATCACACATAGCTAAATACCACCACAAGGAAACTCGCTTTCACATAAAAAAAACGCATTGAAATCAGTCCATCTGTTCACTCACTATACTGCACTGCACTTCCTACCTTTTGTAATGAAATACTTCACTTGACAACTGAATACTTACTCATTTATTCCGAGGATATTAAAATAATATTGTGTAAGGAGGATAGGAGTACTCACCTCATCGACTTTCTTATTGAGTTCTGACTCGAACCAGTCGTCATACTCGCCCTCCTTGTCGCACACCTAGAGACAGACAGAGACAACATAACACTCACCTCGTCGACTTTCTTGTTGAGATCTCTCAGCACGTCATGAATCTGTCCCTGTCCCTGGAAGATTTGTCTAAGCTCCCGCTGCCCGTCCGACTCGAACCAGTCCTCGAACTCGCCCTCCTTGTCGCGCACCTACAGATAACAAAGAACAACAACTGTATTAAATTTGCGTAGTATAACATTTTGTGATAAGATTTAAGAGTCATAGAACCACATGGAAATCCATGAAAGAGACATATGTTCAGCAGTGGACGCAAATATGCTGAAAAGAAGAAGATATGCTCAAGTGGCTCCTGTGATGTTGCTTATGTCCATGGGCAAAGATGACTGCTTCCCATCAGGCGGCTCGTCTGCTCGTTTGCTGACTATTACATAAAAAAAAGACATGTATGTATAGTACCTCATCAGGGTGCTCCTTCCTATAATCCTCCTTCTGCTGGTCCAGCTTGCGCTGGTACTCCTGGTACTCCTGTGACAGCTTCTGTTGTTCATCATTGCTGATTTGCTGCCCACCTGCAACAATGTCGGTAAAACTTATAATAACAAGAAAATTTATATCCCGGTCGGGACACCAAAATGTTTAATACAATTCTTGAGACTACTTCACGTTGATGTTTGCGTAAATGCCGACACCGTACAAGAACATGTAGGGTTGTCACAGACTTTTACACAACTGCCCAAAATACTGCACATTTCAAATAAGACACGCTAGCTCTGTAAGTAGTACTGAGCTACTAACAATGGCTCGGTATGCAGCTCGGGTGCGCTCGACCCACCTCTCGCCCCTAGGACCCCGCACGATCGCCCTGACTAGACGGCTTCGTCGAATGACTGAATCGTTTTATAGACTGTGCCTCCGGTAGCGGCTGATATACCGAAGTAGCTGCCTCAGATTAGCACATATCCTAATATCTGCTAAAATCCTGGTCACGGCACCACAATTTGCCTCAAACTAATTTCTTCGACTTGTGTATGTTAATTTCTCTGAAATCCCGCGTTCTGCAGTTCTGGTTAGCCTGAGACGTCGCGCCTGCGCTCGCACAGCAGAAGAATCTGTGCATGGTAACTGTTAGTTGCGTTTTAAGCATGTGTGAGTGAGCGTATTAATGTATGCATGTATCTGTCAAATCCAGTCACAAATAAATCTTCAAACAGTGCACACGTCTATCTCTCAGAAAAATCCCTACATACAAATATCAACCTTATTACAAAGAACATTTGGTCGACATCGAACCGGAGGAGGAACCAGATAAGCGAAGCCCAGCCGGCCGGCGAGAACAATAGCGGTCCGCATTCCTGAGCCTAGTTGCTATCTGCAGGTGCGAAATATAAGGAAATTATGACAAATTAAATGAAGTGAAGATTATTAAGTTGTGCTATCGTGTTGTTTACGTGAATAGACAAGTAAATACTGCAAAATGAGTACTAACGAACAGTTAATTCGTGTTTTGGAGGATACAGCGTTATTATTAAAGAAAACTGAAATTAATTTGAAGAAATGTCCCAAACAACGTTTAACTAAAGGCTATTTAGAATCTCGAGCACAGTGTATTGACGCTTATTGGAAAACATTTACATCGGCGCATAAACAGCTGGTACAGAATACTACAATGCAGGAGCGCGGCGAGATACAGTATTTTCTCAAGGAAGATTATTATGTCGTGGAGGAGTTATACCTATGTTTACAAGGTGATATCAAGGACGCGCTCGCTGCTGCCGCTCCCACACATGTTCAAGGAACAAGTTCGCTGGATATCACGATGTTTGAAGCTGTACAACAACATGTCAAGTTACCTGCTATTGTTTTACCTGTGTTTTCGAATAACTATGAAGAGTGGCCGACGTTTCACGATTTGTTTACGTCGTTAGTACATAACAACACGAGTATTAGTAAGGTTCAGAAACTGCATTATTTAAAGTCAAGTATCGCCGGTGAAGCCGCTGCTTTATTGAAGCATGTTACGATTACGGAACAAAATTATGAGTTAGCCTGGGAGACTTTAAAACAAAGGTATGGTAATAAGAGGTTAATTGTGAACTCCCTTTTGAGGAGATTGTTTAATCAAAAGAAGATTACTACGCAAACATCTAGTCAAATAAAACTTTTACTGGACACTACGACGCAATGTTTGAATGATTTACAAAATCTTCAAGTGAATATAAACGAGTGGGATCCGTTCATAATATACCTAGTCGTGAACCGACTCGACAACGAAACTCATAAGGATTGGGTGGAACACGCCTACAGTTTAAGTGCTGACCAGTTGCCTAAGTGGACTGAATTAAAGAAATATCTCGAGTCAAAGTTTCGTACGTTGGAACTGGTTAACCCTGTCACTGCTACCGTACCTAAAGAATCAAAAACAATTAAGGAAAAGTCTTACCACGTGTCAACATCATCAAAGAGCTGTGTTTTATGTAGGGAAGAACACACTTTATGTCACTGTCAAGAGTTCACGAAAATGTCACCTGTGGAGAGAATTGACTATGTGAAGAAAACTAAATTATGTTTCAACTGTCTCCTACCTGGACATTCTGCATCACGATGTCGTCTTTCCTTTTCATGTCGTATATGCAAGAAGAGGCATCACACCATGATACACCAAGCGCAGAATGAGGAGTCAGTGAAAACTCAAGCTTACCACAGTCAGCTGACACACCACGAAGAAGACCCGCAGAATGATGAAGAAGTAGAAGTGGTGGAAATTTCGTGTAACTTTACCTGCAAGAAATCCAAAAGCCTGCTAGCGACTGCAATGATATCCATTAGGGACGACGAAGGTCACGTGACTCCCCTTCGTTGTTTAATTGATCCAGGCTCAGAATCAAGCTTTTTAAGTGAACGCGCAGCACAAGCTCTGCGAGTCAAGAGGTCACCTGTGAGAGGAACTGTTACCGGTGTCGGCGACCTCCAGGTCAAGATCAACAGCGTAGCACATGTTCAAGTATTGTCAAATCAAGATGACAGTTTCAAGCTAGATGTCAAAGCTTATATAATGCCCTCGAAGCTCACATCACAACTACCATCAAGGAAGATTAAGTATGACCCACAAGCCTGGTCACACATACAAGGACTCACTCTGGCTGATCCTAAGTTTCATCAGCCAGGGCGAGTAGACATGCTACTTGGTGTAAAAGTGTATGCACAAATACTAGAAGGAAAGGTAATGAAAGGTCCACCTGGCACTCCATGCGCACAAGAAACAAGCCTAGGTTGGATAATATTCGGAGACGCAGAAGGCACAGCATACACTTTAGAAGAAAACATAGTTGTGATGCATCATCAGGTCGACGTGAACGACATGTTGAAGGCATTTTGGGAGATAGATACTACAGATACAAAGAAGAGTCTCACGAGACAAGAAGAAAGGTGTGAAATGATTTACAAGGAGACTCATACAAGAAACGAAGAAGGAAGATACATAGGAACGTTACCATTCAAAAAAGAAGAACATCTATCTCCAAAAGGACAAACAAGAGACATCGCCATACTGAGACTGAAACAACAAGAAAAAATATTCGTAAGGGAACCTAATCAGAAGAATGAGTATGTTAAAGCTATAGAAGAATACATGAAACTAAACTACATTGAAGAAGGTGAAAGGGAAGTAAACAATGAGACGGTATATTTACCACATCACGCATTGATTGAGGAAGAAAAGCAAACCACAAAGACAAGCGATCATGTAACTTTTGGCAATACTTCTGCGCCTTATCTTCCTGTCAAGACACTTCAACAAGTGGCAGTAGATGAAGGCAAGGAGTATCGGCTTACATCGAAAACCATTAAGGAAGATTCTTCCATGAATGACATGATGACCGGGGAAGACACCGTGCAGGACGTTGTAGATGTTGCCATACAAGACATTATTCCAAACCAATGGTACCACGTTCTAACTACGGAGAACCCTGCTGACATTTCATCAAGAGGCATGCCATTTAGTGTATTTAAGAACTGCGACCTCTGGTGGCATGGAACGCATTGGCTGAAACATAAGAACAAACAATTAGAACATCCAATAATAGAAGAGACATACCTGAAAATGAAAAAAGTAACAATACAAGTTAACCTAAATAGAGATGAAAATACTGAAGTCCATAAGACCTTACCTGAGAAGTTTGAAGAATATGATACGTTACCTGATTTATTGAAGTCCATAGTTGACGCCAGAAGATTCTTGAAGTACCTGAAAGAGAAAAACACAAACACGGAAACGATAGTAACAACACAAGAACTAGAGAAAGCACTGTTACGTATAAGGGTTGTGCAAGCAGAATATTTCATGGAGGACGTAGAAAGCTTAAAAACAAGAAAAGGAGGAAGCACTAAGAGCATATTAAGAAATTTAAACCCTTACCTTGACGCAAGCGACATCCTCAGGGTGGGCGGTAGGTCGTGCCATTCTAAGTTAGATGAAGAACGAAAGCTTCCTATGATTTTAGTCAAATGTCACCTCACATACCTAATCATGCACGAGTTGCACGACGCCCACCGAAGAACCTTACATGTACAATATCAGATGACCCTAAATAGTGGTGTTCATTTTGCCGGACCTTATCAAGTTTTTGTGTCTAGAGGTCGAGGTGCTAAAACATGTAAGGCCTACATAGCAATTTTCATATGCATGGCCACCGTGGCTATACACCTCGAATTGGTATACACCTGGGAAATGGCAGCTTGGAGGCATAGTGGATAAACCCGTGTGCGCGAATAACTTAACTCGTGTATACAGTGTAAAGGGTAGCGATTCAATCGTAAAAAGAACTATCACTAAATTGTGCCTTATGCCTGTTCATACAGCATCTTAATTTACTTAATGCTCCACATTAAATTAATTTTGCATGCAGCTATGTTTCAAATCTTCTACTTAGTTCTGTAACTGAATACTGTCGTAATAATTGCGAATAAGAATTGTATCACTTTTAGTAATTGAATTTCACCTAACTTGCTTATTATTATATAACTTATACTCTCTCATACTTGCTTTCCCTTACTATACATAGTGTTATAGTTTGTCAATGCAATTGCATGCATTTATGTAGTTATAATCATACAATTTGTTATAGTCAAATACTATGTACAATTTTGTAGATGAGTTGTATCTATACCTATGTAGTCTTAAAAAAGGTCGATGCCCTTTTGGTGGGCGGTATGTTAGTTGCGTTTTAAGCATGTGTGAGTGAGCGTATTAATGTATGCATGTATCTGTCAAATCCAGTCACAAATAAATCTTCAAACAGTGCACACGTCTATCTCTCAGAAAAATCCCTACATACAAATATCAACCTTATTACAAAGAACAGTAACCTAATATA
This sequence comes from Cydia strobilella, assembly GCF_947568885.1. Classification (NCBI taxonomy): domain Eukaryota; kingdom Metazoa; phylum Arthropoda; class Insecta; order Lepidoptera; family Tortricidae; genus Cydia; species Cydia strobilella. The sequence continues at coordinate 9,245,757 of NC_086065.1, read as the reverse complement.
ACGTGCACGCGTACTTACTTATTTAAGTCGCTGCGGCCAAAATAAATGTCTCCCTACCCACATACTGCATATTTTGAGTGTCAATTTGTCTATTTTGCAAAAACTAAATTTTGCACGTAATATCATATAATATAACAAATAAAAGTGTACTCGTCAAGATAATTAATTATTAGTATAAGTACTCATGTAAGTGAATTGTAATATTCTTATGAGTAATAAAATTCTTTAAACCTAAATAAATATCTGATCTTCTTACCAGCCTGTTGCGTGCTGTGTAGAGAGGACGTGAGCAGGTGCACGACGTCGTGGTCGTCGGCCAGGCCCCCCGTGGCGGCCGAGAGCCCGAAGTGCCCGCCGCGGGGCAGCACCACGTTCTCGGCGCGGAAGCACAGCTCGTAGTCCGCCTCGTTGTTTGACATTCCTGCACAAAACAATTTAAATTTAATAGTATTTCAATATTTACTAGCGACCTGCCCCGGCTTCGCACGGATAGCGGGTAGTTCAACCAATTTACATAAAACATTAACAAATTATATACCTAAACCGTCCTCGAGAATCACTCTATTGATAGGTGAAAACCGCATGAAAATCTGTTCAGTAGTTTTTGAGTTTATCGCGAACATACAGACAGACGTAGCGCGGGACTTTGTTTTATAATATGTATTAATATTAGTCTTCGTATTAAAAAAATGATTTAGGCTATAAATATCTATGTTAATATTCAGTCAATCTCGAAAAATGTTTTATGGATTTTGCGAATACGAATTCTATCATAATGATGGTTAACACTAGACGATTCGTAAAAGCAAAAACTGCAGAAGATGGTATTTCTTAGTCACCGTGGCTGTCATGTATATCACACCGCGAATAATGAACAATTTATCAATAGAAGACGAGTGTGCTAGTAAAAACATCTTTAAATCAAAAATTATGAAGTTGCTATTGGGTACAACGCATGACTAAATATATAAGATAGGTAAATATTGTATATAAATAAATATCCTTTATTGCACCAAAATCATACATTTTACATACATGTAAAACTACAAATAAATTCTTAAAGAATAACAACAACATATATACCTACAACTTACACTTTGTTAATGTAATATGAAAGTATTAACCTTAGTAATATAAGTTAATCATTAAATTTAGATTAAGGTACTAACATTGAAAATGAGTGCACCATTTCGCCGTTAAACGCAAGTTTGGCGAAACTTGTATAAGTTTAAAATGTGTTATACTTTTTTGAAAAAAAAAAAAAAAAATGTTCTAACAAGCAAGTGAGTGATTACTCACAACACACTTGTCAACAGCACTTTTATTATTGGTAAGGAGATAGATATTAATTTTTAATGATTAAATATTAATTTATATTATTATATAAAATGTTTTGTAAACAATTTCTTTTAAATAATACTGTGACACGAATAATTATGATTAAATATATGATGTCATATATAATATATATATATATATAGTTAGTTCCTTCCTACTTGTATATGTACTTGTATATGTACTTGTATAATACTGCTGTCATTTAAGCTTATGCTCTACGCTGTGCTGCTGCCCTGCACAAAGTGTTAGTGTCCAAGCTAATGACCAAGAACACGAAGCTTCGAATATACAAAACGGTCATAAGGCCAATTCTTATGTACGGATGCGAAGCCTGGACACTAACACAAAAAGAGGAGCGCGCGCTGCTGGTAGCCGAGCGGAAGATCTACCGCAAGATATTGGGACCCACACGTCGAGAGGATGGAACCTGGAGACTCCGCAAGAACCAGGAGATTGAAGATCTGGTGTCCGAGCCGAACATCATCGGAGAAACGAAAGCCGCCAGGCTCCGATGGCTCGGGCACGTAGTCCGGATGGGGGAAGATCGCGCAGTCTGGAGGGTGTACTCTGGAGTACCAAGTGGCCGAAGACCGTCTGGACGCCCTAGGTACCGCTGGAGAGACGAAGTGCAGAAAGACCTCAGCGAACTCGGCGCCGTCGACTGGACAGAAACGGCTTTGGACAGAGTAGCATGGCGGTCTTTGGCGTCGGAGGCCAAGATCCACTTCGGGTCGTCGCGCCACAGCAGTAAGTAAGTAAGTAATTTAAGCTTATTGTACCTACTACTGTTTTTTTTACTGCGACAATAAATGACTTTTTTTTTAATGAATGATAATATTGTTACCGTTGTGGAAGTGCACAGTGAGCGTGTTCTGGTAGTATTCGATGCGCGCGCGCGTCGGGAAAGGCTTGTTCCTGAAGTCGCGGAGGCAGCCGGATAACATCTGCATGGAGCCGTCGCTGTAACATATATAACAACGTAATCAAATCAATAATTGACCGAAGGTCTCCGTTTTAACTTGGAAAAAAATGCTTTCGTATAACCGGATGCATTTTATGATTTAGGAGGCAAACGAGCAGACGAATCGCCTGATCCAAGCGATTACCGTTGTCCATGGACACCTGCAACACGAGAGGTTGCAGGTGTCCAAGTGCATGGCCGGCCCTTGAGATGGGCGGGTTGTCACCTTTTTTCTATACACATATAGTATTTTTGTCAAAATATTGAAAAAATATAGTATTTACTGGAAAATTTGAAAAAAAAAATAGGACGCCGATTTGAGGCGAATTAAAAATCTAAGTCGCATACGATACGATATCGGTGACATTTGTATACCCCATTCTTGAGTGATGAAAATATAGTATTTTTCGTACTATATTGTTTTTGTATAATATATAGTACAAGTGACTAAAATATAGTACGATACTATATATTATAGCATGGGTGGCAACCCTGGAATACGCTCTTTTCTTGAAGGTTTCTCTGCAGGTCGCATTTCTCAACCGATTCTCGTGAAAACTTGTGAGCCGGTTCGGTAGTTAGATATAATTTGTGGTATTTTCTATAAAAAGGGATCTTATTGTCGATGGCGCTTACGCCATTATAAACGATGCTCCGATATAAATACAATGCCGCGCGACGCTGTGCGGCATAAGCGCCATCGACAATAAGGTCCCTTTTCATAGAAAATGCCCCATTTTTCTGCCGTTTCGGTTTCTGCTGCACTTAAGACCTTTGTGAATTCGCTGTGATAATAAGTCAACGAAGTATTTTTAATATTTAAGCTTATTAATAGGCCTACATCTACAATTTCGCAGTTGAATGCTCACCGCGATCCTGCGCCGCCCCTTTAAAGGCGGAGGTGGCACTCGTTGGATTTTTAGACGGTAGGAGGATCTTCGTCCTTGAGTCCGTCATACCCGTCTCGCTCCCCTCGAGACGAGATGCGTGAAGGCATTTTCCCAACGTAAAAAAAAAACATCTGTAAGCCTACATCTACAGCTCACCGCGATAATTTTACACGGTAGTAAATACCTAATTGTGTTTGGTGTCGTTGTTGAAACTGTCAAGCTGTCGAACTCACCTCTTATGGTCGAACACCTTGGTTCCATCGTTCAGCACTGCCATTATGTAAGGGTTGTTGTGTTTGTTGTCGTTGTCGAAACTGTCGAAGATGACACCTAGACCGTTCCATCGGTCCGAGGAGCCGAATACCTCGCCGGTGTAGTCGCCGCGCGCCGACGTGTACCAGAACGCCTGAACAAATATTCCATGTTAATTAATCCATACTAATCCATACTAATATTATAAATGCGAAAGTCTGTCTGTCTGTCTTTCTGTCTGTGTGTTCCCTCTTCACGCTTAAACCGCTGAACCGATTTAGATGAAATTTGGCATAGAGATAGGTTGAGTCCCTGAGAAGGACATTATGATAGTTTTTATCCCGAAAATCATCCCTTAAGAAAGAAAAAAGCGGGGTAGAATTGAGATAATTAACGAAGTGCCTGCTTATTTGTGTGCATAATATGCTCAAATTTAGATTGCCATGAGATATTTTCCAGGCGCTTTTCTTACTCTAGCTGCGGTTACTAAATCCACGCATACGAAGTCGCGGGCAAAAGCTAGTATTGTATTAAGCAGACGTCTGCTTACGATTACATTTAAAAAAATTGATAAAAATCCTAATAATTATTATTTTCTTTATATAAACATCGCTTTTGCCCGCGACTTCGTCTGCGTGGACTTAGTAACTGCAGCTAAAGTAAGTATAGCGCCTGGAAAAAATCTCATAGCAATCATTCAATTTGAGCATATTATGCACACAAATTAGCAGGCACTTCATTAATTATCTCAATTCCACCCCGCTTTTTACTTTCTTAAGAAATGATTTTCGGGATAAAAACTATCCTATGTCCTTCTCAGGGACTCAACTTATCTCTATGCCAAATTTCATCTAAATCGATTCACCGGTTTAAGCGTGAAGAGGGAACACACAGACAGAAAGACAGACAGACAGACTTTCGCATTTATAATATTAGTATGGATTAGTATGGATTAAATGTAAAAACTCTTTCAAACAAAACAAACAAAACGCATATGTTAAAGTGACAACCCTTTTATTTGTAGTATTTTGAATTTCCTGATGACCGAACGTTGTTTTTAAGGTATGTACCTTTCGTGCTAAAAATGGTAAGTAAATAGCCACTGCGTATCGCATGTATCTTATAAGATTGTCTTTAACCACACTCGATGAAAAGCGGTTACCGTAGCTTATAGAAAAGGTTAGCCATCATACTTTTTTATATGGTAGTCGTTTTCAAGGTTTTCAGTGTATTTATCCCCGAAAACCCTAGAAACGGTTACTACTTACCAAACCGTCAGCCCCGATGCGCCCTCTGCCGGTGACCTTGAACATGACATCGACCTCCCACCAGTCGAAGTTGATGGGCTGTTTCGTCCAGATGGCGCCTTTCTGGCTTCGGAGCGACGGCGCCAGCCGCACGCTCTCGCCTGACGCTATCGCATCTGAAAGGGACAGAATAAGTTTTAGGGTCTCCCCATATATATGTCAGCGCGGAATCGGCAAAATCTGAAACACTTTTATGTCAGCGCAATAAGAGCGAAAAAGACGTTATTCGACGACATAAAGGTTTTTTTCTATCGACTTTTGCCGATTCCGCGTCAACATATGGGGCATTTTCTATGAAAAGGGACCTTCTTGTCGATGGGGCTTACGCCGCACAACGTCGCGCGGCATTGTATTTATATCGGAGCATCGTTGATAATGGCGTAAGCGCCATCGACAATAAGGTCCCTTTTTATAGAAAATACCACATATGTAGGGAGACCCAGAGGTTAAGTGGTAGAGGTCAATAGAATAATATATCTGCAGGAGCATTTAGACCAAACCCAGTTATCAATATTGCAATTAATTAAAAATAAGGGTTGGCAAATAAGATCCTGAGCATAGCAAGGGTTTGCCACATCAATTAAAAAATATAGATTTTTTTTCTTGTTTTCCCTGTTAGCCATGACTGACATGACGCCTGTTGACATCTTACCTAAGCAGTGCAGCAATGAGATTAAAATATTTAACAGAAAACCTATACCTATAGTACCCATTCTTATTTCTTATTATCATGTAGTAAGATCTAAAATTCAGTAAAAAAAAAACCGGCCAAGTGCAAGTCGGACTCGCCCACCGAGGGTTCCGCACTTTTTAGTATTTGTTGTTATAGCGACAACAGAAATATGGGTGGTTTCCGTACCCAAAGGGTAAAAACGGGACCCTAATACTAAGACTCCTCTGTCTGTCACCATGCTATAGGCCTATACATAGGCCTTTATCATCTGTGTCAGATGTTTTAAGAAGCATCGCGGTTTCGACACCTGCGTTCGTGGCTGTAAAGCCCTATACGAAAGAGGATCCCTCGTCCACACACGCAGCAGGTGTATGCTCCCCCAGATGGGCGGGGGTTGGAGGCCTGCTCGTGGCGCCTCATGCGTTTCTCTTTTAGTAAGGAGAACCAGGCATCGTCGTGGTTTGATAGACCATCATGAATAACACGACGCCACATGGATCGGTCTTCAGCCAGTCTCTGCCATTGGTTGCATGAGATGTTAAAGGCAACCATGTCACGTTTCGCACAATCCTTAAAGCGCAGCATTGGCCGCCCGATTGGTCTTTTTGCGTCCGCAACCTCTCCTAGCAAGATTTGGCGTGGCAAACGAATCCGTTCCATTCGATAACATGCCCAAGCCACCTCATTCGTCTTTTCTTTAGTGTGGCCGTGATACTAGGGAGCTGTGTCTCGCCTAGAACAGACTCATTTGTCACGCGGTCCCTCCACGTGATGCCAAGTATGCTCCGCAAACAGCGCATATGAAAGGTGTTCAGCCGGCGTTCTTGTTTTGCGTAAGTCGTCCAGGATTTGGCTCCGTACAGAAGTGTGCTTAGGACACATGCTTGGTAAATAAGCATTTTCGTTTTTACCGTGAGATGTTTGTTACCCCAAGCCCTTGTACGCCTCCCGAACGTGGCTGCTCTGCTGATGCGGGAGCCGATCTCTGCGTCAAGCGAGAGATTGCTCGACACAAGCGAACCAAGGTAGCAAAACTTACTGACCACCTCGAGAGGTGCACCGTTAAGCATGATCGCCGGCTCTTCTGAACATCCTTGCGCTAGTATGATGGTTTTCTTGGCATTAATGGAAATGGAAAAGAGGTCACAAACTCTTGAAAATTTGTCCATGATGGTCTGCAGCTGAGACTGACTGGCTGTTGTTATAGCGGCAACAGAAATACATCATCTGTGAAAATTTTAACTGTCTAGCTATCACGGTTGATGAGATACAGCCTGGTGACAGACAGACGGACAGACGGACGGACAGAGGAGTCTTAGTAATAGGGTCCCGTTTTTACCCTTTGGGTACGGAACCCTAAAAAAGATAACTAAGTAAGTATTCAATCTTTATAACCTTTATCAATGTAATCTTTTTACAGTGTGTGTCTAATCCCGACCATACTAAATGAAATGAAGGCTACTGCGGAAACATGTTATAACTATGAAATATGTTGAAATCCAAATTTGAACTTTATTTTCAATGAGATACGGTCTCAAATACATTTAGTCTAATAGAAGTATACAGTGAAGATAGCATGAAGCAAATGCTTTCTTAATTTTCATTATTATCACAAAGACAATTAAATATTGTAAATTTTCTTGTCAATTTTTAATTCGATTTCGTTTAAGCCATTTACAGCAGCGGCAAAAATATATGATACTGCTATTTTTTGCAGGCATTCATTTGAATTTGTGACATTAGACTTTATATCTTGTCTTTAATTAGAATATCATTGTTGTAATATTGATGACAAACTAATCCATACTAATATTATAAATGCGAAAGTCTGCCTATCTGTGTGTTACCAATTTAGTTAAAATTTGGCATAGAGATAGTTTGAGTCCCGGGGAAGGACATAGAATAGTCTTTATGTCGGAAATCATCCCTAAAGATAAGGGGGGTGAAATTGAGAGATTTAATGAATTGCCTGATATCTGATGTGTCAATCTTATGCTCAAATTGAATGATTGCTGTTACACTTTATCCAGGCGCTAAACTAACTCTAGCTGCTGTTACTGATACCACGCAGACGAAGTCGCGGGCAAAAGCTAGTAGATTATAATTATTGTAAGTAGGTATGTTAGTCTGTAAGGTATTTATCTATGGGTCTGTTATTTAAAAAAAAAACAGGCCAAGTGCGAGTCGGACTTGCGCACCGAGGATTCCGTACTTTTTAGTATTTGTTGTTATAGCGGCAACAGAAATACATCATTTGAAAATTTCAACTGTCTAACTATCACGGTTCATGAGATACAACCTGGTGACAGACAAACGGACAGATGACAAGATAGATAATCTTTATTGGTACAATACAGGTACACGACAAATACAATTTTGTACAATAAACATAGAGATGACACAATTACAGATTATTTCGACAGATGGACAGACGGACAGCGGAGTCTTAGTAATAGGATCCCGTTTTTACCCTTTGGGTACGGAACCCTAATTAATGATATTTGATTCGAAAATAAGATGACCTACATTGTACCTATAATAAGATATAACCAAGAGCCAAAAGACTACATTATGCTGCATTAACAATTGTATTTAATGAGTACACACCAAAGTGCTATGATGGCGTAAAATGCACGTCCATTTTGGTGTCAGGCTTCAATAACCATTTATTTCACATACTGTATGCTAACAGAAAATTGCACTTTGATGTTTGTCAATAAAGCTTATTTTTCAACGCAGTTTTAATAAACTATTAAGTAATACATGTTTGTACAATGTTCAATTTAGTTAGATTACTTTCTGAAGTGAAGATTTTTACATGCTTGGTCAAAATGCATCATTTCTTATGATAATTTGCTTTGCATGCATTGTGTAGATTGCTAAAGGTTTTTTTCAATGATGGTGGCAAACAAGCACTTGATGTAAAGCAGACACTGTAGCCTATTGACTCTTGCAACTCTAGTGGAGTTCTGAATGTGCTCTAAAAACGAAAATAGACTTGAGAATTACGAAAGATTCTTAAGTATTTGGCATCACACGAGAATGTATTTGACATTTAAAATTTGTGAGGGAAATTCTCGTAGCATTCTCTTAGAATTCTCGTAGCATTCTCGTAGCATTTTTGAGCTGTCATAGGGACTTTTCGTTTATCGACTTCCGATTATTTATTTATATATTTATTTAAACTTTATTGCACAATACATGAAGGTACAAAAGGCGGACTTAATGCCTTAAGGCATTCTCTACCTGTCAACCAATGGGTTAAACCAGAAAGATTATACATATTTATATTGATAAATACAGAATACAATATGTAAAATATGATTACGAGTAGAAGTAAACAACATGCAGTCTTATCGTGAATGAACAATCTCTTTGAGTTAACCTTTGATACTAACTTAATTAATTTCCTAAAATGAGCGATCTCTTCTAGATAACCTTTGGATACCAACTTTTCTACTACTTTGAGGACGCTCTTCCCCCCATGGTCGCGACTCGAGTAGTCGTTTAGTCCACGAACTACCCGTCCCTCTTTAATTAATACAGTTAGAAAAAGGTGGGTAGTCTATCTCGAGGGCGAGATACTGTCGCGCCCCTCAAAGATTCAAAGATTTATCCAATTATCCCGGGCTAGGCCTACTTGTTGCTGAATCAATCACTCTTATAGCTCACTTATTTATTCATTTCTTAATTATTGGTAATGTATTATTTCTAGATCTTTTTTTGTTTGTTTTTTTTACTGTTTTTTAGTTCTATTGTTAACTGATGTGTAATTAGGTATTTATGTGATATTTTATTATTGTATTTGCATGGCTTTTGTCTGTATTATTAGCAAATAAAGAACTGAACTGAACTTTTACAGGAAAGATTATTTAAATTATGAAGTTGTGAACATGTGAAGAAAATCAATCAGTCATGCTTAGCTGCATTACATGTTTGAACTTAAATCTTTCAATGAAACAACTTTGTATGGTTGAGTTCACAAACATCTTCGCATCGCATTCGCAACTAAATTGAACATTGAAAATGAAAATGAAAAATGAAAATGAAAAATGATTTATTTGTGTATCAAAAATGCAGCTTATTACAAAGTAGAATTACATTTTTAGGAGTATTCTATTCTATTGTTAGACAGCCTAGGAATAGTGTCCTGAGCCCTAAACTAGGTAAACCTGTCTTATAGTGATCAGGGAATAAACCACCGCCAGTTCTAGCAATGCAGCAAAGGTTGGTTGTGAACACAAGTTAAAAACAGATACAGATGGTCAGATCGCTGTTACTTATACAATTTTAAAGTTTAGCAAGGATGATATATGACATTATCAGCTATAGTATATTCATCTGTATTATATATGTTTACTATTTGTCTATTACAATTATTTATTATACTGCTAAGATAATTACTTAAAAGTGTGTGTGTGTGTGTGTGAGTGTGTGTGTGTGTGTATACGTGCGTGCTTGTACGATGAACTATACCATGATATATTATTAAATGCAATTACCAGTGTTAGTAATAGTAAAATGCTCAATTTAGTACACTAGTATATTTTTATTTTATTTTTTATAATATTGTGTAATGACTTAATAAAACGCAATTGCTTTTTGTATGGAAAGCCAAGCACCTTAAGGGATGTTAACTTATTGTGATATGGCACTCAACAGGCCTTGTCACTAAAGAGCCTTCCCATCCAGCCTGTCTAGCATTTAATCAGAAACAACAAGTTAAATCATCAATGTATTCAAATTTAATTGTGAAAGTACAAAAATGTACAGATCAAATTTTCGTGATGGCTGGTATCACCATGGACAAACTTATTACGTATAACGTATTGCGTACGCGTTCTGAAACACTGTATTTTAGTAAATGAGCCTCATTTTCATACAAGAAGCGGGTAATTTCACACCCTGCCTAGCTTTGTCGAGTTGGAAGGCAAAAAACATGATTTTTGACAATCAGCTATCTCCCTCGCACTTGACTCTCTCCGTATATGACCGTCCTTGTCATCACTGACAGATATATACTGACGTGTCTAGCTGATCTGATAACAAGCGTAACAATAAACGAAAAATGTTTATTTTAAACGCTTTTGTGACACAAAATATTAAGGTTAAAGCTATAAATATGATTAGACTACAAGCTACATTCACTTTAAAGGCTAAATATTATCTCGCAACAGTAGAAATGATGAGAAAAGCCGAATACTCACTGCCTCCATACTCCCAGAAGGGAACCGATCCATCTTTCTGGGCCAAATAAGGTGGTTTGAATGAGTATTTGTACTCGAACCGTCTATGCACCGTCTGGCTGTTGGCACGCACTGTGAAGCATAGTAATAACGCACAGAACAATAGTTTTATTGAAAACATTTTCGTCGACCGACCCTGTAAGTGTCACGTCAAAACTGAACCGAGTGAAGTTTGTCGTGACATTGTCAAGAGAACGTGGAAGTACAGTGTTGTCAGAAAAAAAATAAGTCTAATCAGGTTCAAACTGCGAGTCTAATGATATCTAAATTTATGTAATGAGGGCCTATTAGTGGAAGCCGTACAAGCCCAATTTCAAAGAAAAACCGCAAATCGATGCACAGTTTAACCGTTTGGCACACGCATACAAAACAAAAAAAAAACAAAATTTTTGACCCGCAGTTCCTAAAAAAATTTCCCTTAGGGGGGCAGCCAAGGGCCTGACACTCTTTGACAGAGAAAGATAGTTATTGCGATTCCTATAAGAGGAAAGAGAAAATAGTGCCATGCTTTGTCCTTATCACCAAAATTTATAAGTGAAAGAGAAAAAATCCTATGCTGCCCAAATTTTATATGAATATTCTTTTTCTTACCCTCGGTCGCTCGGTAGCGCGTCTAGAGCTACTTGTATATACTATGTCTATGAGGAGTATGAGGGGAGCTGAGTATTTTTTGTAACCTATCGTGTGTGGTATCATATGAAAGGGATTATTGAGGCGATTCTAAAAATATACCACATCAGTAGATTTCAGCAATTTTTTTTAAATTAAAACAAAAATAATTTTTAAAACATACCAAGTTTGGGCTCCTCCAGATACGATGTAACAACAAAATTTCATTTCCTTATTTCATACTAAATAATTTCGTTTAGTATTTTTTTTTTCAATATTACAAAGTGACGCAGTTTTACTTCTATACTTATTTTACGAGACTTATGGAACTGTACTGCAGATACGGTACATATTAATCATAAAATGATACGTAATATCTGTCGATATTCCATATATCCAACGGGAAATACCTTTTTTTTATTTTATTTAGGAAACAAACAGTCACAGATAAGTTTAAACTTGCAGATATACAATGAGACCATTAAATATAACATACTGATAATGTTAACAATCCCTTAACCCTTTAACTGGGCCTTTTCATTGGTTGGTATAGTTTGTTTAGTTTTTGTGGTAGATATACTGACTTTAAAAAGTGGCTGAAAGTTAAATGAAAGATGTTTATTCCTGTTGTTTTTAACTAATAATTATTTCCTATTGATTTTGCTTTTAACTCGGGATTCCCTCCTAAGGGATTTTTTTTATCTTGTCTTGACCTCTAGTATGCGTGTGCGAAACGGCTAAAAACTGTACATCGATTTGCGGTTTTTTTATGCGTACAGCTTACACTATATCGCGAAAAATGTAAATCAAAATTTTGTTATCTGCCTCTCTATTGTACTTCCTTCTTGTGATAGAAAGGCAGATACAATTTTTTTTCCGTAAATCAGAATTTGTTTAAAAATGGTTGAAAAAGAGTTTTTTGAACATCACCTTTGTCTGACAATGTCAATTTTTATTTTTATTATCTGTGGTTCGATTCAGCAATTTCAATTCAACTCAAGCTCCGTTCAGGGCCTTTTGAAATATCAACAATTATATCCTGTAATCTATGAATTTGTTCTTCACACTATTGGCAGTCTGTAAATGATTGAAATAACCATAAAATTTATGTAAAATGTAATGACTTTTAGATTTAGATTGTATTGTGTATTAGTTAGATTTTAGGTATAAGCTGTATAATTACTTTTGTGTTTTATGTTTGAGCTGATGGCCAAGTTGCCAATGCTCGTAATAAATGAAAAAAAAAAAAAAAAAAAAATTAACAGATGTCAATAAATGGTCAATAAATGAAAAAATCTACCGGCAAAAATAAACAAAATTTACGCGAAGTCACGAAACCCACAACTTCTAATAAGATATCTAGATTTAGCGTGTTCTGTTAAAACTCTAAAAGTATTTTTTTCATAATATGGCCTCGAAAAAGCCCAAAACCCAGCTTGTGGCTATTTGTAAACTTGAATTTTATAGAAAACAGAAAAACTGGAAGTTTTCCTCCCAGGAACGTAAAGCGAAGGATTCCAAGAGACGTACTAATACCAAGTAAGTGATTACACAGTCATGAATAAGTCAATTTAGATTAATACATAAATATCATAAACTTTGGTTATGAAATGGTGCGTAACATAGTTTCATAGTAGATTGGGCCAACTAATTCTATTCCTTCTAGCCTGGGTTCAAAACTAAGATCTTCTCGAACGGATATAACGTCCATACACCTACAGCAAATGTAGGACATGAACTGAAACATTTACAAATATAACCCATAGAGTTATTTTTTAATACAAACATCCATAATGCTACTCTGTACACTTACCACTTTGCCATCATACATATTAGGTTAAACACCGTCAAACAAATTCAAGCACCTTATGAAATAAGCTGCATCACCAAACTGCCCTGAATGCAATCAAATAGAAGATGTTCACCATGTGGTGACGGAATGTGTCCGCAACGAGGCGCTGAGGAGTGACATGACGTTTCTTCTTCTTCTTCTTCTTTTTATAGGGGCTATGTAAGGCTCCAGAGCCTATGTATCACTGCGACCATCTCTGATCTATTGTGATCGCCACCTACTACAACTCTCGATCCAAACCTGCAACTTCAAACAGCTGCAGGATCTTTTTGGTTTCGAGAGACTTTAACTCCTCCGGGCGCAATATATGTCCACCCAGGATCAAGTCACGACATGACGTTTAGCAAAGCTACCAACATAGGTAGCTGCAACATCGTCCTGGCATCGCCACTATCAGACGAGGCCAGGATGACATTTTATCATCCAAGCTATACCTAAAAATAATGTGGTGTAAGTAATACTGCACTATAACATTATTACTATAGATCTCAGTACAGGGGTGACATCGTCACTGAGTGACGAAAACACATCCTTCAAAAAAAAAAAATTATTAAAAAAAAAGGTTAAATACATTATTATTTAGGTTAAATGTTTGCTCATGGATTTTATATTCCCGTACTTAAATATTATCAAACCATGCCCTCTTATTGATAAAATTAAACTTAATAGATTAGGCAACCCAAATTTCTAAACTAAAATAGTCTATCTAGTACACCTGAACTTATAATGATTTTGCAATAACTTTTTTAAATGTTAATAAAAATAAAAAATAAAAATAAAATTCATTTATTTCAGACGTTTGTCCATATTTTGTTAGTTGTTAAATAAAACTTATAACTACGGTTAACTTAAAAATAAACTTAAATAACTATCTTAGGTGCTAAAGATAAATGCAGAGAGGACCAGTGTCTTATCAGGCCACTGTCCCATCTGTCATCCACGACGGTCAGGAGACTGTGGCGGCTGTCGCGCACCCTGCGCCCTGCTAATACATTTAAAATTAGATTTAGAGAATTTTCCCCATTAATCCTACTAAGAGTACCAGTGTCAGTTGTGTCACATCATTGCTAGAACACAGATCCGCGTACAATAAAACTATTTGAAAAAATCACGGCACATGAGGGGTTAACCAAATCTCATAGAAACAATCAAAACCTATTCTGTCACCATTTATAAAATCTTTGACAACTACCAAGTACCGACCCCATTTCAGTGCAAAACTCAACCAGACGTACAACATTGCACCGGCACCCAAGAAGCCAGAAGTGGAAACAGAGCCAGTAGCACCAGAACCAGCAGAGCCTGAGGAACAGCAAAACCTGGATGAAGCGTTTGTGGAGGCGGAGACTGGGACAGCCTCGGAGTCGGACGACCCAGTGGTGGAAGGCCAGGATATCTTGAAAGATGTCCTCGAAACTGAGACAGGTATACTTGGAAGTGTATCATCATTAAATTGCGAGATAGAGCGAAAAAACATAAAAAATCATTTTGATTATTTATGTTTTTTCGCTCTTCTAGAGGGTAGATTTTAATATGGGGCATTTTCTATGAAAAGGGACCTTATTGTCAATGGCGCTTACGCCGCACAGCGTCGCACGGTATTGTATTTATATCGGAGCATCGTTTATAATGGCGTAAGCGCCATCGGCAATAAGGTCCCTTTTTATAGAAAATACCACATATATAGTTGTGTAAATCTCAGCAGTTTTTTTTAATATTCAATTAATTTTCTATATATTTTTATATTAAATAAAATCAAATAATTCACCGCCTCCTGCAAGACTCAAACCTGCGACCTTTCAGAACACCGGTCCGATCGCTGCAACCTACTGAGCTGTGGAGGCTTAAAAGCTTTGTTTAATGTTTGTGTTTTGTTTAATGTATGTGTTTTGTTTAATGTTTGTGTTTTGTTTAATGTTTGTGTTTTGTTTAATGTTTGTATTATGTACTTATGAGTCATCAGATACTCGAAATAAATGAATTTTAATTGAATTTAATTTAAAAACGTTTCTGCTTAATATAAAATAAATTTATTAAATTATTATCCTCCACAGGAAAGCCTTCATCTCAATCGGAGCCCCCCTGGATCCCCTATTCGCCCCGCTGGTCCATCCAACGCTGGGCGGAGCGCCACCGCCTCTGGAACCCTGAACCAATCCAAGATCCACCATGCCCCACTTTTGACCCACCATGCCCCACGTTTGATCCACCGTGCCCTACTCGCGATTGCCCCACACATGATCCAATATACCCTTTACAAAATCAAGACATTAACTGTCCAACATACCCTCAACACAACCTTCAAGACGCTAATTGTCCTATCTTTGATAACAACTACAATAAAATACAGCAAGACTTGTACTTGAATCAAAACTTTCAACACTACCCTACTTATGATTCAAAGTACCCCACATACACAAAACATACAGAATTCGACCCAAAATATGCAAGTGTGTTTTACTATAACTCGTGCTACCAAGAGTTCGACGTGCCCCATAGAGGGCAAAGTGATGCATTTGTGCCCCAAAATGATGTGATGAATGAGGGGATAGAGTGGGATGACCGGGAGTGGTGCGCGGGAGAGGGCGCGGCATGGAGCGAACCGGGGTGGCTGGCAGGTACGGCTATTTAAATATTAAAAAAATAAATATTATTAATCAAATCAAATTAAATGAATTATATATTTAATATGATTTAGTTCGAATAAGTGCTAGTTTTGGTTAATTTCGTTTTTATTTTCGTATTTACAAAGGATTTTTCTGCTATTTTTTGAACGACATTTAGAAAAAGAACTATCCAGTCAATTGTTTTAAGATTTTTATCGCACTTAGGACTTGTCTGTATCTTTATTATATTGAGATAAAAGAAAGTGAATATATTGAACATTATGAAGACTACATATTTTGAAATAAATAGGTATAAGGTCAGTTATTAAGGTTGATAAAGTGAATCGTTGTGTTGTGTTCAGAGACAGTGGCGCTGGGTGTAGGCGGGGGCGGGGTGTGCGGGCCGGGCGGGGAGGACGCCGTGGACGGGGACTGGCGGCGCGACCTGGTGAGTCCACACCGAGCGAATGCTAGGCTAGAGGGAGAGGGAAAGGGAAAGGGCGATCAACTGTATCAACATATTTTAAACGTTAATTAGTATCCAGTGTTAGCTGGAGTGGTTGGAGCTAGAATTACCCATGTGTTGTTTAGTCGAGTTTCCAGTATTTCGACACACTTACACATGCAATCGTCACAAATTGACGAGCCTCCGAATATGCACTGCCTAGACGAAAACCTTTTTTTTTTGTTTTATACTACGTCGGTGGCAAACAAGCATACGGCCCGCCTGATGTTAAGCAGTCTCCGTAGCCTATGTACGCCTGCAACTCCAGAGGAGTTACATGCGCGTTGCCGACCCTAACACTCCTCTCCCTCGAGCTCTGGCAACCTTACTCACCGGCAGGAACACAACACTATTAGTAGGGTCTAGTGTTATTTGGCTGCGGTTTTCTGTAAGGTGGAGGTACTTCCCCAGTTGGGCTCTGCTCTAGATCTGGAATGACATCCGCTGTCCTGTGCCCTACCACACAAAGCGAGATGTCATTCACAGTGCCCATACCTCTCTTTCGGACGTAGTTTAAGGACAATAGGACATACCCGGGTCCTTTTGAACGTAGTTTAAGGACATACCCGGGTCCAAATCCGGGTCCTATGCATCATAGTTCATATAAGGTGGATATTGTGACACTTGTGTGTTACTCGTAAGAATATGAAACTTGGATCTATCGCGAATTTATTTTGTTACCTTTATTTACCGACTTTTCGACACAGGTTTCACTGGTCGTGGTCGCGGCATTTATGTGTAGTGGGCGGTTTCAAAATGTGATGTCTACCCCAAACTTTAAATACACTTTTCGTGGGGTAGTCACACAAATCTGTTTTGACATTTTGCTGGGACGTGAGTTAGCCGCGACCACGACCAGTGAAACCTGTGTCGAAACGTCGGTAAATAAAGGTAACAAAATAAATTCGCGATAGACCCGATTGTAAATGTAATTTAATATGTGTTCAAAATGCGAAAGTTTTAAATGTTATACCTATATGAAACTATATGTAAATATATTAAAATTATATTTGTATATAAAACTTGGAATTATTGAATGTTTTTGTGATAGAGCTCGGTGTCTCGCTGCGATAGCCTGCCTTCGGTGGCGAGCAGCGAATTCATTCGCGGCGCCGCGCTCGCTCCGCATTCTACACAAATCGACCTGCTGCTCGGTGAGTCACCTGTAGACTACAGCGATGTTCGGTGGCGAATTGATTCGCGGTGCCGCGCTCGCTCCGCATTCTACGCAGATCGACCTGGCTGCTCCGTTTGTATTGCTTTTGTGTGAAACGGGTAAGATTGTGTAGAAATTTCCGCAAAAATGATCAGTCTTCATTTAGGTAGTATAATGGCAGTTTTTATGCAGACCTACAGTTAAAAAATTGTATGAAATTTTTCTTTATAATTTTTCTTTTTCAAAACTAACCAAGATAAATGTAATGAGGGCTATCGTTTTTTGCTCACCAGTTGGCGCCTCTGTTGATGGTGGTCCAAAAGACTAAAGAACATCAGTCATTGAAGTTACAAGTGACATTTGACATTTCGAACTATGGAAAAGACCACCATCTACACTAGCGCCCCTAGCGGCGAATTCATACGCGTTAGCCCTCATTATGATTTGCTAAAGTAAAGATTCAAAACGCAATGGATTGAAAGGCATGTTTATAGGTCAGCTAGATTATAAGCCATATGTTATATTCAATATACATAGGTTCGAGCTACGAGTATACGTGACGTTCCACGGGTAATGGTACCTTATGGTGACCGGCACTTATGCTAAATAATTGATTAGTTCCCTACAAAGAGGGATATAATAAGATAGAGCGGTACTAAGATAAGATAAGATAAGATACATTTATTGATAAAATTGTACAAATTTTACACTGTCATAGTAAATTTTGTAACCACAGAAAATTCACTGCCATCTATCGATACACTTTAAAACTAAAAATGAAGATTTATAAAAATACGATATAATGTATATAAATATGGATAAATGATTTTTTTATTTGCATTAATTATTTTTATATGATTTGACCCATGTTCTTTCACTGATATGCGTTAAAATTGTTAAATAACAAACGATACCGTCAACGCCATCTATACGACAGTAGGCCAAAGCTAGTGGCGCCCTCTGATCGAGAATCAAATTTTCTTGATTTTCGAGGCACGTTTTTCCTTAGACTGTATCCATCTATTACGGATCTATCTTTGGTTCCCTAGTAGTATCCTAAACCACTTATACTTTGCAGGCCCAGAACCAGCAACGGCATTAACAGGCCCCGCGCTGGCCGCGGCCGTGGCTCGACATTCTGCTGCCCTCCGCGAACTACTGCACGAGACACACCGTCGCCAACAGGTACACTTACCCACCTCATCATACTGCACTCATCGTGCCCCTACAGTGTGAGGGCACTGCCGGAACCGTGGCTCGACATTCTGCTGCCCTCCGCGAACTACTGCACGAGACACACCGTCGCCAACAGGTACACTTACCCACCTCATCATACTGCACTCATCGTGCCCCTACAGTGTGAGGGCACTGCCGGAACCGTGGCTCGACATTCTGCTGCCCTCCGCGAACTACTGCACGAGACACACCGTCGCCAACAGGTACACTTACCCACCTCATCATACTGCACTCATCGTGCCCCTACAGTGTGAGGGCACTGCCGGAACCGTGGCTCGACATTCTGCTGCCCTCCGCGAACTACTGCACGAGACACACCGTCGCCAACAGGTACACTTACCCACCTCATCATACTGCACTCATCGTGCCCCTACAGTGTGAGGGCACTGCCGGAACCGTGGCTCGACATTCTGCTGCCCTCCGCGAACTACTGCACGAGACACACCGTCGCCAACAGGTACACTTACCCACCTCATCATACTGCACTCATCGTGCCCCTACAGTGTGAGGGCACTGCCGGAACCGTGGCTCGACATTCTGCTGCCCTCCGCGAACTACTGCACGAGACACACCGTCGCCAACAGGTACACTTACCCACCTCATCATACTGCACTCATCGTGCCCCTACAGTGTGAGGGCACTGCCGGAACCGTGGCTCGACATTCTGCTGCCCTCCGCGAACTACTGCACGAGACACACCGTCGCCAACAGGTACACTTACCCACCTCATCATACTGCACTCATCGTGCCCCTACAGTGTGAGGGCACTGCCGGAACCGTGGCTCGACATTCTGCTGCCCTCCGCGAACTACTGCACGAGACACACCGTCGCCAACAGGTACACTTACCCACCTCATCATACTGCACTCATCGTGCCCCTACAGTGTGAGGGCACTGCCGGAACCGTGGCTCGACATTCTGCTGCCCTCCGCGAACTACTGCACGAGACACACCGTCGCCAACAGGTACACTTACCCACCTCATCATACTGCACTCATCGTGCCCCTACAGTGTGAGGGCACTGCCGGAACCGTGGCTCGACATTCTGCTGCCCTCCGCGAACTACTGCACGAGACACACCGTCGCCAACAGGTACACTTACCCACCTCATCATACTGCACTCATCGTGCCCCTACAGTGTGAGGGCACTGCCGGAACCGTGGCTCGACATTCTGCTGCCCTCCGCGAACTACTGCACGAGACACACCGTCGCCAACAGGTACACTTACCCACCTCATCATACTGCACTCATCGTGCCCCTACAGTGTGAGGGCACTGCCGGAACCGTCGCTCGACATTCTGCTGCCCTCCGCGAACTACTGCACGAGACACACCGTCGCCAACAGGTACACTTACCCACCTCATCATACTGCACTCATCGTGCCCCTACAGTGTGAGGGCACTGCCGGAACCGTGGCTCGACATTCTGCTGCCCTCCGCGAACTACTGCACGAGACACACCGTCGCCAACAGGTACACTTACCCACCTCATCATACTGCACTCATCGTGCCCCTACAGTGTGAGGGCACTGCCGGAACCGTGGCTCGACATTCTGCTGCCCTCCGCGAACTACTGCACGAGACACACCGTCGCCAACAGGTACACTTACCCACCTCATCATACTGCACTCATCGTGCCCCTACAGTGTGAGGGCACTGCCGGAACCGTGGCTCGACATTCTGCTGCCCTCCGCGAACTACTGCACGAGACACACCGTCGCCAACAGGTACACTTACCCACCTCATCATACTGCACTCATCGTGCCCCTACAGTGTGAGGGCACTGCCGGAACCGTCGCTCGACATTCTGCTGCCCTCCGCGAACTACTGCACGAGACACACCGTCGCCAACAGGTACACTTACCCACCTCATCATACTGCACTCATCGTGCCCCTACAGTGTGAGGGCACTGCCGGAACCGTGGCTCGACATTCTGCTGCCCTCCGCGAACTACTGCACGAGACACACCGTCGCCAACAGGTACACTTACCCACCTCATCATACTGCACTCATCGTGCCCCTACAGTGTGAGGGCACTGCCGGAACCGTGGCTCGACATTCTGCTGCCCTCCGCGAACTACTGCACGAGACACACCGTCGCCAACAGGTACACTTACCCACCTCATCATACTGCACTCATCGTGCCCCTACAGTGTGAGGGCACTGCCGGAACCGTGGCTCGACATTCTGCTGCCCTCCGCGAACTACTGCACGAGACACACCGTCGCCAACAGGTACACTTACCCACCTCATCATACTGCACTCATCGTGCCCCTACAGTGTGAGGGCACTGCCGGAACCGTCGCTCGACATTCTGCTGCCCTCCGCGAACTACTGCACGAGACACACCGTCGCCAACAGGTACACTTACCCACCTCATCATACTGCACTCATCGTGCCCCTACAGTGTGAGGGCACTGCCGGAACCGTGGCTCGACATTCTGCTGCCCTCCGCGAACTACTGCACGAGACACACCGTCGCCAACAGGTACACTTACCCACCTCATCATACTGCACTCATCGTGCCCCTACAGTGTGAGGGCACTGCCGGAACCGTGGCTCGACATTCTGCTGCCCTCCGCGAACTACTGCACGAGACACACCGTCGCCAACAGGTACACTTACCCACCTCATCATACTGCACTCATCGTGCCCCTACAGTGTGAGGGCACTGCCGGAACCGTGGCTCGACATTCTGCTGCCCTCCGCGAACTACTGCACGAGACACACCGTCGCCAACAGGTACACTTACCCACCTCATCATACTGCACTCATCGTGCCCCTACAGTGTGAGGGCACTGCCGGAACCGTCGCTCGACATTCTGCTGCCCTCCGCGAACTACTGCACGAGACACACCGTCGCCAACAGGTACACTTACCCACCTCATCATACTGCACTCATCGTGCCCCTACAGTGTGAGGGCACTGCCGGAACCGTGGCTCGACATTCTGCTGCCCTCCGCGAACTACTGCACGAGACACACCGTCGCCAACAGGTACACTTACCCACCTCATCATACTGCACTCATCGTGCCCCTACAGTGTGAGGGCACTGCCGGAACCGTGGCTCGACATTCTGCTGCCCTCCGCGAACTACTGCACGAGACACACCGTCGCCAACAGGTACACTTACCCACCTCATCATACTGCACTCATCGTGCCCCTACAGTGTGAGGGCACTGCCGGAACCGTGGCTCGACATTCTGCTGCCCTCCGCGAACTACTGCACGAGACACACCGTCGCCAACAGGTACACTTACCCACCTCATCATACTGCACTCATCGTGCCCCTACAGTGTGAGGGCACTGCCGGAACCGTGGCTCGACATTCTGCTGCCCTCCGCGAACTACTGCACGAGACACACCGTCGCCAACAGGTACACTTACCCACCTCATCATACTGCACTCATCGTGCCCCTACAGTGTGAGGGCACTGCCGGAACCGTGGCTCGACATTCTGCTGCCCTCCGCGAACTACTGCACGAGACACACCGTCGCCAACAGGTACACTTACCCACCTCATCATACTGCACTCATCGTGCCCCTACAGTGTGAGGGCACTGCCGGAACCGTGGCTCGACATTCTGCTGCCCTCCGCGAACTACTGCACGAGACACACCGTCGCCAACAGGTACACTTACCCACCTCATCATACTGCACTCATCGTGCCCCTACAGTGTGAGGGCACTGCCGGAACCGTGGCTCGACATTCTGCTGCCCTCCGCGAACTACTGCACGAGACACACCGTCGCCAACAGGTACACTTACCCACCTCATCATACTGCACTCATCGTGCCCCTACAGTGTGAGGGCACTGCCGGAACCGTGGCTCGACATTCTGCTGCCCTCCGCGAACTACTGCACGAGACACACCGTCGCCAACAGGTACACTTACCCACCTCATCATACTGCACTCATCGTGCCCCTACAGTGTGAGGGCACTGCCGGAACCGTGGCTCGACATTCTGCTGCCCTCCGCGAACTACTGCACGAGACACACCGTCGCCAACAGGTACACTTACCCACCTCATCATACTGCACTCATCGTGCCCCTACAGTGTGAGGGCACTGCCGGAACCGTCGCTCGACATTCTGCTGCCCTCCGCGAACTACTGCACGAGACACACCGTCGCCAACAGGTACACTTACCCACCTCATCATACTGCACTCATCGTGCCCCTACAGTGTGAGGGCACTGCCGGAACCGTGGCTCGACATTCTGCTGCCCTCCGCGAACTACTGCACGAGACACACCGTCGCCAACAGGTACACTTACCCACCTCATCATACTGCACTCATCGTGCCTCTACAGTGTGAGGGCACTGCCGGAACCGTGGCTCGACATTCTGCTGCCCTCCGCGAACTACTGCACGAGACACACCGTCGCCAACAGGTACACTTACCCACCTCATCATACTGCACTCATCGTGCCCCTACAGTGTGAGGGCACTGCCGGAACCGTGGCTCGACATTCTGCTGCCCTCCGCGAACTACTGCACGAGACACACCGTCGCCAACAGGTACACTTACCCACCTCATCATACTGCACTCATCGTGCCCCTACAGTGTGAGGGCACTGCCGGAACCGTGGCTCGACATTCTGCTGCCCTCCGCGAACTACTGCACGAGACACACCGTCGCCAACAGGTACACTTACCCACCTCATCATACTGCACTCATCGTGCCCCTACAGTGTGAGGGCACTGCCGGAACCGTGGCTCGACATTCTGCTGCCCTCCGCGAACTACTGCACGAGACACACCGTCGCCAACAGGTACACTTACCCACCTCATCATACTGCACTCATCGTGCCCCTACAGTGTGAGGGCACTGCCGGAACCGTGGCTCGACATTCTGCTGCCCTCCGCGAACTACTGCACGAGACACACCGTCGCCAACAGGTACACTTACCCACCTCATCATACTGCACTCATCGTGCCCCTACAGTGTGAGGGCACTGCCGGAACCGTGGCTCGACATTCTGCTGCCCTCCGCGAACTACTGCACGAGACACACCGTCGCCAACAGGTACACTTACCCACCTCATCATACTGCACTCATCGTGCCCCTACAGTGTGAGGGCACTGCCGGAACCGTGGCTCGACATTCTGCTGCCCTCCGCGAACTACTGCACGAGACACACCGTCGCCAACAGGTACACTTACCCACCTCATCATACTGCACTCATCGTGCCCCTACAGTGTGAGGGCACTGCCGGAACCGTGGCTCGACATTCTGCTGCCCTCCGCGAACAGGTACACATAGCTGCAAATATGCATGTAGTCTCATCGTGCCCTTACAGTGTGAGGGTACGATATTATATCTTCAACCGTTTTTCAAATAACAATGAAAAACAGGAAAATGGGACACAAAAATGGGGAAAAAGTAGGGGAAGCAGGGACAATGAAGTTGCTATTTTGGTGATATTTTTGATAGTCTGACTATTCATCATCCCTGACCACCAGATTTCTGGATCTTTTTAAATCGAGAGTGAATGGATCTTTTTAAATCGAGAGTGAATAGACATCTTTTAGGTAAGCATGATCCATCCTAGACTGCATCGGCATTTACCATCAGGTGAGATTGCGGTCAAATGCTTTTTGTAATAAAAAAAACAAAAAAAACATTGCAATGTGATGATGATGATGCTCTCCTGACCGATTTCGGCCACAGCAACTGTGTGCTCTGAAGTCCGTTTCTCAAAAGCTTGTAACTTGTAATACAAGTGGAAGTCTCTTTCTAACAAAAGCTGTCAAAAATAAAAGTTGTATTACAAGTTACAAGCTTTTGACGGTAGTACTATTAGTTATTCTGTGGGTATAGGTACAAAAACTTGTCAAGTGACAACCCACGCCGACACTCGCCGCTCGGTCATAAAACTGCGGCGCGCAAAGGAGATTCACGGTTCGTGCGCGGTTATAAGTTTCAATTTTGCTTGCAGGCGGCGAGTGTAGGTATAATTTCATACCTAAATCTGACTTTTGTGAAGGAGTGTATTTTCTGTACGGTAGTACTATTAGTTATTCTGTGCTTTTGAGAAACGGGCCCCTGGAGTAGGCAATTTCTAATCAGTGTAGCTGATCCACTCTCTAATGCGCCTTTAGGTGGCTGTACCCTATTGCAATGTAGAGACTTCAACAAAAACCGGCCAAGTGCGAGTCGGACTCGCGCACGAAGGGTTCCATACCATTACGCAAAAAATGGCCAAAAAATCACGTTTGTTGTACGGGAGCCCCAGTTAAATACTTATATTATTCTGTTTTTATTATGTGTTGTTATAGCGGCAACAGAAATGCATCATCTGTGAAAATTTCAACTGTCTAGCTATCACGGTTCATGAGATACAGCCTGGTGACAGACAGACAGACAGACACACAGACAGACAAACAGACAGCGAAGTCTTAGTAATAGGGTCCCGTTTTTACCCTTTGGGTACGGAACCCTAAAAACTTACTCAGAGAAATTAAGCGGTTGAAATGCCCGTGATATTGACCTTTACTACTCATCTTCTATGTTTCTACCTATTAAGCTTCGCCATGTTTCGCTGCTAAATTACATTTTTCTCCACACAGATATCCTCAAAGGAAACCTACGATGAAATCCCAGTCCGCGACCCCGGGTCCACCCAGTACCACCTTCCTCTTGGCTTTAACGACCCCATCGTGGCCAGTTCGTTACGGAACACCCCGGACTTGCAGGGGCAGACCGGGCAAGCTGGACAGGTAACATGTTTCACCACAGATATCCTCAAAACTACCTATTTACTTCCGATGAAATCCCAGTCCGCGACCCAGGGACCGGCCCGCTATCCCTTATCCGGGTTTTATAAGGGTATTGCATAAGGCTTAACTCACCATACCCTTTGCCAGACGAAACCCTTCATTTTACTTTTAAAAACCCTTATATTTGTGTACACACATTTGTGTAATCGGTAGCCCAAATACCCTTACAAAACCCTTATCATCCGCTCAACAACACCTTGCATATTGCTTATAAGGGTTAGCCTTATAAAAGGCTTCCCTTTTAGCATATAAGCGTGCTAATTTAAGTCGTCTACCTTGTTCATAAAGCACATTACTTCGAATCCGAGCGATCGTCGGCGGCGACGGCGGCGTTCTTTGACTAGGCACGTATTTTCTTTCCTTTTCATACACTAGCGTAGACATATATTAATCCTGTCTCTTTCACGCAAAGGGAAACCTTTATAAAAAGCGCTTAAAGATAAGGGTAACCCTTATTAAGGGCTAGCCTTATTTTTGGTTAGCTTTTCGATAAGGGTTAGTCAAAGGTAGGGGTATGAATGGGCTTGCAGATCAAAAGGGAAAGTCTTTCAATGTGTTAGCCGTGTTTAAGGGACGCCCATTGAAAGGGTTTTATCGCGGAAAGGGTTGCCCGGTCCCTGCCGCGACCCCGGGCCCACCCAGTACCACCTTCCCCTTCGCTTTAACGATCCCATCGTGCCCTGGAACACCCCGGACTCGCAGAGGCAGACGGGACAAGTTGGACAGGTATAATATGGACTTTGGATACATTCTGTTAGCTTAAGGCGCCGTGAGTTCAGTTTTTTCTCTCACTCTCACTCTCGCTGAGCGTGAGCGAGCGGGCGTGCGTGCCCCGATCGCAGATATCATTGTTTTTGAATGGGGTTGGCCGGTCGAAGTATTTAGCAGATGGCGCCAGCATAGCTTGCCAATCCCTAAAATTGTGTTTTTTGTTGTTTTTTTTATGTTATTGAATTTTATGCCCATGAATCCCAGGATGTCAGGCCTTTAAGCCAAATCTGATAGAAGGGGCAAGCTATGATGGCGCCATCTATGCGAATCTTCTTCTGTATAGATCTTGTTGGTACTCAGACAATAATATATGTATGTAATATATAAATACATAGAAAACACCCATGACTGAGGAACAAATATCCGTGCTCATCACACGATTAAATGCGCTTACCGGGATTAGAACCCGGGACCATCGGCTTCATAGGCAGGGTCACTACCCACTAGGTCTATCTCCTCAATGTATTGACTTGTAAAAGAGCCCAGGGGCCAATTTCTCGAACGGTATTACTTATATTATTAGTCCACTAACTGTCAAATCGTATGGGATACCATGGCAACACACTAATAATATTAGACTAGTACGGTTCGAGAAATAGATCCCTGGAGGCCTACTTGCAGAATATTTTATTATTTTTTTAATTTCAGGGGCAAAGTGAGGTGGGGCTCGGGCGCGGGCGCGGGCGGCTCAGGGTGGGGATCCGGATGGGGCGGCCCTACAGGTTGTGATTTTTTTTCTATTCGGAGTTTAAAACCTATAATTACGTATAAAAGATTTATTGAATGTATTAGATGTGTCTTTCCCCTTCATAATACTTAGCAACCTTGGTTAAATTGTGTCTCTTTGTAACAAACAGGGACAAATGATTATCAGCGGTTTGTTAGATTACTATACATTTTTGAGCAAGTTATATGCACCTCTATTTTTACACTTGACTGTGAGATAGAATAGAATATAATAGAATTTTGTTTGTTGTGTTAAATGAGTGAATCGACTTTTATAACACTGATTTCGTGTATATCAATAACGGGTCACTCACGTGTTTTAAGTCGAAAACGCTCGACATGTTTCACTCCGTACCGCCGTCCGCACCGGTCGGTCACCGTCGACGCAAGCTCCTGATGACGCTCCTCGGTACGGAGTGAAACATGTCGAGCGTTTTCGACTTAAAACACGTGAGTGACCCGTTATTAATATATTTAATATGTCTGTGTCTCACGGAAGTTTTGTTATTAAAACTGATTTCGTGTTTTACTCCCTAGCAAAGAAAAATCGATTTTTTCAAAAACCGTGTTGATTTTTTTTACTTTATAAGGTAAGGCCCAATCTGTATAATGTACACTCTGTTTCAATCTAATTTGAAACTTTCAAATACTAAATAAAGCATTTCTTTTGTTTCATTGTTTTCTGAAACAAACGAAAGTCACCCTAATATCTACTATACAAGGTTCTAATTAAAAATAGGAAAACTTTGTATGGTGGGCCTTACGAGGTTATTGTTTATACGGGCATTATTAGATCCATAAGTATTTAGCACATTAAAATTTATGCAGAAAAAAGGTTTTCTCTTATACAAAAATCAGGGACACGCCTTTTTTTGTATTTTTCTGTTGCGTTACCGTACAAAATGTAACTTTTATCTGATCAAGTTGATTTTAATGTATTAATTAAATACTTATGTATCTAATAATGCCCGTGTAAACTAAAAAGTAAAAAAATCAACATGTTTTTTTGTAAAATCGATTTTTCTTTGCTAGGTAGTCACGAAATCAGTATTCTAAAAGTTGATTCCCATAAATACATGTGCGAATAGGTAATTCGCAACTCGTGTCGATTTAAAACACTCCCATCGGTCATGTCACCACTCGTTGCGAATTTCCATTTTTCGCACATGTATCGTAATGTACTAGTATACAGTGTGGAAAGATAAGTCGGGCCCTGGGGGGAAACTACCTTAAATCCTTAAGCTGGCTCATTTTACTTAAAGGAGACATTCCTTTATTTAAAAAAAAAAACAAAACTACATTCAAAGATTTTTTTAACTCGCTTGCGTCGCCCGGGACTCGAACCAACTAAAATTAAAAAAACAAACACTCCCTATTTTATTATACTAATCGATAATATTCTGATTCAGGATAAAATTTCTCTAACAAACATTTGGTCATAAAAATAAAAATGATCTTTAAATCTAACATTATTTTACTATCAATTTTTTTACACTTAAATTATTTAACTGATAAATTGATCGAAATGAGCCCCCTCGTGCCGGCCGCCGCCGTTGAAATTAATTGAAATTAGCAAGTGTTTTTTACTTGTTGAAAGTGAACAGTAACCAAATGTTTGTTAGAGAAATTTTATCCTGAATAATAATACTATCGATTAGTATAATAAAATAGGGAGTTTGCTTTTTTAATTTTAGTTGGTTCGAGTCCCGGGCGAGGCAAGCGAGTTTTAGAAAATCTTTGAATGCAGTTTTATTTCTTTTTTTAAATAAAGGAATGTCTCCTTTAAGTAAAATGAGCCAGCTTAAGGATTTAAGGTAGTTTCCCTCCAGGGCCCGACTTATCTTTCCACACTGTATATAATACCTGTGCTGTTTTCTAAATCGTTGTTTAGGTTGAAAAAACAACCGCCTTTATTCATTATGAATCAGAAATAATTATTTTGAAACTTTTACAAATGTAATTCGAGAAATGTTTATCTAAATATTTAGTGTAAGTAATGGTGAGCGGGTGGCGGGGTGTGTATCGTATATCAATAAAAGAAATGGTTTTTGAAACATTATACATATATGTATAGTCGCTTTTCGCTGTCTGTCTGTCCCTATGTTAGATCTTTAAAACTACGCAACGGATTTTGATGCGGTTTTTTTAATAGATGGTGATTCAAGAGAAAGGTTTATATGTATAATTTGTACTCTTGTAGGTTACTCTTAACAAATTATGCACCTAAACCTTCCTCAAGAATCACTCTATTGATAGGCGAACATACATGCATACAGACAGACAGACGCAGCGGGGGGGGGGGGGGGGGACTTTGTTTTATAAGATGTATAGATAAGTACCGGTACCTGTACTGCTCTACCGCCCTTATGTAAGCGGAGTATGTGTACAAGCGCAAGAGTTAGAAGCGACGAAAGAGCTTGCAGACGGTCTTACCCGATGGACGGTCTGCCCCACATTCACATTAAACCTTGTATTTATAAGATCGCCATTTATTGATATAGATACGTCATCCTGATGTTCACAAAAATGCCATAATGATATGCTGCGAATGCCCTCCTAAGTGACCTACTGCTATAGGTACCTTATTATAATGAATGTTCTTTACTCAATACGTTGGTTCCTAAATGTGTTCAAAATGTTAGTATTACTCAATACGTTGGTTCCTAAATGTGTTCAAAATGTTAGTATTAAGTTTTTTAATTATATACAAATAAAGTTTACGAATCGTTATTTATTCAGTTATAATTATAAAGGCAAAATAGAGGCCAAATATTAAAAAAAATCGGCACCCCACCTATTGCTGGCACCATTGATCTTATACATATATATGTGGTATTTTCTATAAAAAGGGACTTTATTGTCGATAGCGCTTACGCCATTATAAACGATGCTCAGATATAAATACAATGCCGCGCGACGCTGTGCGGCGTAAGCGCCATAGACAATAAGGTCCCTTTTCATATAAAATGCCCCATATAGCAGTGTAGTGTTGACTTACTAAAACAGGTGCCGATGACTGGTCCTTTCAGTTTCAATCATTGAGTATAGTTTCTATCTCCTTTTACTATTTACTACATCAGTAGTAAATATACTACTACCAAGTATACTATCAAGTATGTACGTTGGGGGTCGTCCATTATTACATCACACAAAATTTCGATATTTTACAGCTTTCTTACCAACTATGGGACGCGACCCATCAATGGGTCGTGAGCGAATATTGAGTGGGCCCTGAAACATACGACGACATTCCGACCAATCGGGCTATCTGAGCGTTACCAATAATATTTTATGCAGTTTTTGTTAGATGGGTCGAAGCCCAGTCCACGTTGGGAACCACTGGTCTAATGTGTATTTCCGTCTCACATTTTGCTTAAAAACACATTAAAGACATATTCGAGGTTCGAATTGGTTCGTGGATCGATTGACAGCTAATGTAGATGGCGCTGTACGGATCAGTATATTATCCGGTGACTGGTTGTCAAAAGTTGACGTTAAACCCATAAAACATATGGCGCCGTACAGTGCCATCTTCTTAAGCTGTCAAACACGGCGGCACGTTTCTTAAACTTTACACATTTCTGCCAATGAATTGATCAAAACGCAATTAAATTAAATTAAATATTGGTTTATTTCAGGCCTGGGGCCCATAAAAATGTTGTTATTAACAATGCCTTAGTCTACATTGGCAATGTAACGTAAACGTGTTTTACGGAGTTTATATTTTTGTACTTTTGCATGATATTGACAAAAAATTGTGTCTATTTTCTAAAAAAAATGTGTAATGCCGCAATAAGCATTATTTGCAGTAACTTACATAGTTTATTAAAACAAGATATGGAAATACTTATAAAAAATAGTATTAAGGTTAATGTGGTGAAGACCGGCATATGAAATTTATGGCAGGGAAGAACGTCATAAGGCTAGAGTACTCTCGTAAATATTTGTGATGTTTTCAAGAAAAAGGTACCACATTGTCACTTAAAATGAGGACGAAATTTGCTTGCATCTTTATATGTGGTATTTTCTATAAAGAGGGACCTTATTGTCGATGGAGCTTACGCCATTATTAACGATGCTCCGATCGAAATACAATGCCGCGCGACGCTGTGCGGCGTAAGCGCCATCGACAATAAGGTCCCTTTTAATAGAAAATGCCCCATATGAATAACCTGTTAGCGCGTTCTTATTAGTAAGCGACAATGTGGTACCTTTTGCTTGGAAAAGACACATTTGTATACGTATGTTGTTCAGACACAGTCAAAAACGAAGAGGCTGAGTTCACTCCTTTTCTACCGACCTCCTGGAAAATGGAGTGTGTTCAGGTCGATTCACGGATCTAAGACACATTCGTCAGATTCCTTTTTCTTATTTTTTTAGAGCTGGCACGAATGAAATTAGTGAATGAAAATATCTATCTGTGTATCACATTTACCAATAAAATGGCAGCTCTGACTGTATACTGATATATGTCTCACTCATACAATGAAACATAAAACAGTGTTAACACTCCCTTTGTTTATGTCCTTGCTAAGTTTATGAAAGATTCTAATATCAAGCTCTAGCCCCTTTCAAAAGTTTTTACCTGTTTGTTTATTCAAACTTTCCCCTAAATTTCCTTAAAAAAAGCAAAGATGATCCTGGCAGTTGGCTCATTACTTTCTATAGTTTCTATTGGTTTTTCTGGACGCCCCTTTTTTCTTACTTTTAATACTATAGAAGTTTAGATTCTTCAACCGAACAAGCATCTACACGGACTGGATCAAGATCTAATACTGAAATTCTGCTCTCACAACCTTGATGCTGGCAAAATTGTCCCAATGGACAGATGCCATAAGAACCAAGAACTGAACTGAACTCAAGTTAAAAGCGACGAAAGAGCTTGTATACGGTCTTCCCTTTTAGACGATCTTCTCCATAATCCACATTGACCATGCAATGTTTTTGTATCTAAATAGATACAATCGTGACCAATTATTATTAATTGATTATGTGGCCAATTCAAATGAATTGGCGCAAATATGTTTATAGCGGCAGAATTTTTGTGTAAATCTCCTTCGTAAGTCTGTTAGAGTTCAACCAATCTTAAATGTGGAGATATCATTTTACATTCACATCTATTAAATATGTCAATTATTGGCAATTTGAGTCTGAAATCTAGATCCAACCAGTACCTATGAAATTATTATTATTATTTTAGATCCAGCTCAAATACGATTTTGTACATTTTAAGAGGGAATAACTTACTCGTTTATACAAAAAGAGAAAATGTTTTTTCACTTCTAAATATTTTCCATTCTCCGTGATTTTTAGTTTTAGTACGTTATTGACACAATGAAAGACTAGGTTTATAGGTTTTTTTTTAATTTGCAATAAAAAAAACGAAACCCAGGTAGCATTTATACGTCATTATGACGTCAGCGACGTCTTTATGACGTCATTATGACGTCGCTGACGTCACTGCTACCTTGGAACCTACCTAGAAATCTAAAGCGATCGACATCAAAATCAAAGTGATTTGTTAAGATTTAGTTAGTATATTTCATAGAAAAAGTACTGTTATTTCGTTAGGATCGCGAAGCGATTCTTCCCTCTTAAGCTTGGTTTTACTCTATATATTATGACCAGTAAGGACCAAGTATATGGGTATCTGTATTTTGATACTGACAGACTGATTGTTATATAAATATTAATAAAAATGGATCTGAAAACTCTGTGGCTTTTATTACCCGATTACGGGAAAGCAAAATGTTATGATTATGAACGGTATTTATGTATGTTAATCTGTTCCGTCTCATAAACGAAAAAACAAAACGTACATAAACACGTACACGAAATTTTCGACCCATATAACTGGTATGAAATGTTAAAGACGCTAACAACCGTTAGTTGCCAATTTTTGCCACCTTATGCGCTGCGATCGTTTTACTACTTTTACTTACCTCCACCATGCACTTCGCACGGTGCCAATTCATTGGCGCGTTGCATTATGTAGTTTTCATTTTTAGATTTAAACCACTAGATGGCAGACTACTATGCGAACAGAGCTAGCGTCGCCAGCGTGAAGAGTAGGGGGCAGCACCTGCTTAGAAGTGTGAATTGTTTTCGCTTTCGATTCAGGTCACGAGATGGCAGATCCTCCAACACGAACGGTCTCTATAGTGCCGCCAAATATTGCTAGATGTCGCATGTCGCTGAAGAGTAGCGACATCTTCACGCAATGGGGTGAACTATTTTGTATTGCCTACAAACCTTTTGTAGTTGACGCCCTTGAATAGAGGTCGTTAAATAGATAGGCAAATAGCATAGTCATAGAGTAACTTATACTAGAGCGTTACTGTCATAGTAAATTTTGTAACCCCAGCAAATTCACTGCCATCTGTCGACACACTTTAAAACTAAAAATGAAGATTTATAAAAATACGATAAAATGTATTTAAATATGGATAAATGTTTTTTTTTATTTGCATTAATTATTTTTATGATTTTGACCCATGTTCTTTCACTGATATGCGTTAAAATTGTTAAATAACAAACGAAACCGTCAAAGCCATCTATACGACACTAGGCCAAAGCTAGTAGCGCCCTCTGAACGAGAATCAAATTTTCTTGATTTTCGAGGCACATTTTTTCCTTAGACTGTATCCATCTATTACGGAGTTATATCTATCTTTGGCATAGTTATAGCAAATACCTATATAACTCCGTATAAGATGAATAAAGTCTAAGGAAAAAACGTGTGTAAAAAATAATAAATATTAATTAAAAAA
This sequence comes from Cydia strobilella, assembly GCF_947568885.1. Classification (NCBI taxonomy): domain Eukaryota; kingdom Metazoa; phylum Arthropoda; class Insecta; order Lepidoptera; family Tortricidae; genus Cydia; species Cydia strobilella. The sequence goes on along the minus strand of NC_086065.1, from coordinate 9,212,076 downwards.
AAATATCCATATATATATATATATTCTGTTTTTTCATTCCGTAGACTAAAATGACATTTCATGTGGTACTAAGAAATGTCATGTCTAACACATGAAACGTCATTTTAGTCTACGGAATAAAAAAAACAGACCTTACATTTTTTGATATTTTTACTTTTAATCGTGTGTCGATAGATGGCAGTCAATTAACTGTGACTACAAAATTTACTATGACAGTATCCCTCTATCCTATATATTCTCTTTGGTAGTAGATTATACACCGAGGGGATAAAGCACTGTTTTATGTCACGAGCGCCATATTGAATCCTGAGTAAATGAGGGACTCCAGATTTAACTCCCGAGTGTAGCGAGGGAATTTAAACGGAGTCCTGAGTGCAGCGAGGGATTCAAGCTCGCCCAAGACGAAAACAGCTTTATCCCAAAGGAGAATACTCTACTTTTCTCACCTTTTGCGAGACAATAAAAAGCAAGGCTACTTACTAGAAACAACGTTTTATTAAAACTTAAAGTAGGGCTTGCAATATCGGACGGTTTCCAATTCCGGAACTGATTTTCGATATTGGTTCCCAACTCCGGAATTCCGGATCTGGTTCCGGAATTAGGGTTCATAATATTTTTATTAGATTCTTTGATAAATACAGCAAAAAAATACGAAATTCTGATACTTTACGTTTATTAAAGAAAGTATTGTTTTAGAGACATTTAATAGTTATTTGTTATACAAGGGTGCAAAGTTGTATTTTACCCGCGAGTGTTTCAACACACGAGAAGTAAAATACATTTGCGCCCGTGTGTAACACAAAACTTTTCACCTCACTATAGCGAGGAAAGTGCAACATCCACAGGCGTTAGATCATCTTCATCACTGAAATCACTCATTTCTTTACGATATTATAACAGAAAACTCTGGAAGTTGTGTATTTTTACGCGAGTCGGTGAGAAAAGGTTTTAAGTAAAAGAATTGTTGACAATGTTGACATTTCTGATGTATGCAATGTCAACGATGCGTTTTGAAATTGTATCGACTGAAATTGTGCGTTCAGAATTATATTTAACATCATTATAAAAAACAAACGTTTCTTATGGAATTTTAAGGTTTATGACTTAAAATCATTAAATAAAGCTAAATTTGGTATTTTTTATTAGATTCTCAAACCATTTATTTAATGATAATTAATATCGAACGAACCATTATCATGAGCGTTTTACGTTTTGTTATCTGTCAAGCTACTTAAACACGCTCCATCCAAGGTCAAATTACTTTCCCCACTAGAGGATAAAACGCGTTTTTCCCCGCTTGTATTGAAGGATAAACGACAACTTTCCGAGCTAGTGAGGGGAAAATTGAATTATTATTTAATCGAGAAATATCAATAAATTGAGTAATGCCGTCTTGGCACCTCTTATTTTAGCAACTATAACTATAACTATTACCAATTATAACTATGGTAAATTTTATTCACTTCAATGATACGGCATATTTATTTGGGGAAACAAAAGATGCTAGCAAACGGTTATATGCCGAATAACTATATAAGTCTATATGCCGAATTTTATATAATGTCCAAATTTAACGATTTTGCGAAAATTTAAATTTAGTTCTGACTTATCTGCCTCTTTATCGCTCGAAATGCTCGAATATGCAAAAGTGAGAGAGAACTGAGAAGTTACATAACGAATTTTCCTGACGTTTATGACAACACTTCCACTGTGCTATCAAACTCGCAGCAGAGTTAGCTTGGTCTAACTCTATCTCTCTGCTGTAATAGATATTCGCCCTGCCTATGGAAAATATCTAATTCAGCCCCCACTCTGTATACGCGGTTATATTATTTACCAAATTGTAATATGAAATCCAGGTGCGCGCGCCAATGGCGCCCCACTCTTATTCACCACTCAATATGATGTAACTCCATTCACACATCAAGGACTTTACGACCTTTAAAAGGAACACTGTAGGAATTGTTCATTCTAGAATGTCGTAACTCCAAATGAAATGCAAAGACGATATGACATTTACAAACTACAGTAGCTGCATTAGGCCATTCTAAACTGTCGTAACTGTATACGATCGGCGGAGATGTTAGGTCGTTTATAACAAGCAGGATCCGACAGGTGGGCGCGCCGGCAGCCATTTTGAATTTTATCGATTCAACATTCGCTTTGCGGTACCTATTTCGTGACCCGTAATGTACAGTGGAGTGCAATAGAAAAGGAAAACAATGTACCTAATAGTAGATTGTTAACCAAGGGATGAAAGGCACTCAATCCTGCCGAGGTATTTTGGCGCTCGAACGCAGTGAGACCGCCAATAGTCCGAGGGTATCAGAAGACTTTTTAAAATTTAATTTGCAACTTAATCCCCTTTGCGAGTGTTAATTATACTTGAAATTCGTATGAGATTGACAGAAAAACAAAAACACCTTTTTTCAAATAAACTAAAAATTGCTGAAATCGGTTCACATGAGAATTATCCCTGAAAAACCTACCCTATGCCTGAAGAAATACCTACACAAAATATCATTCGATTGAAAATATTAGTAGATTTTGTATGATACAATTTGTGTGTTCACCCCATCCCTATTCACCCCGGTTGCCGGTTGACGGTTGACGGTATTTGAGTAGGTACAGGTACTAAGTACTATTACCGGTGTATGGTAGTAATGTGGGCGAAAGTAAAAAATATATAGGTAGGTAATCAAAAACCATGTATAAGTAAATATATTAATATTAACAATATTATTAATATAAAACTAAAATCAGGTTGGAAAATTCATGCAATTGTTTATCTTGTTCTCCTTTAATAAGGTCTTTATTTAAACGATTTTTTTTCATGCAAGTACTGCTTTTGCGATAACCAGGGCAGAATTAAGTTGGTTAATTTTCTTTGCAAAATTCCAAAAACAGTGGTTTATGGAGTTTTGCAATGGAAATTAACCAACTAAATTCGGCACCATATATGACAACATTAATATTCGAATGCAAGGTAAAGGTCTTGATGTATTATATATTTCAGTATCATCCAAGTTTAGTATTTTGATGATGATTATTTGTCTTTGTGTATCGCAATGTGAGTCTAGAGTTCTAGACTGCTTAAAAAAGTAAAAGTTAACCATTTCACTTGGTTGATAATGTTGATATACATATAAAACTAAATTCGGAACAATATATTACAACATCTACCAACTGAGCTACCGGGACTCACCCGTCAAAATCCTCCATATACGAAATATAACCTTTAAAAAAAAGGGTATTTTCCATATATGGAGGCTTTTGACGGGTCAGTCCCGGTAGCTCAGTTGGTACCAAGTCAAATGCTTAACTTTTTACCTATTTAAGCAGTCTAGAGCTCTAGACTCACATTGCGATACACAAAAACAATCATCAAGATACTATACTTCGATGATACTGAAATATACATCAAGACCTTTACCTTGCATTCGAATATGAATGTTGTAATATATTGATCCGAATTAAGTTGGTTAATTTTCTTTGCAATACTCCATAAACCACTGGTTCATGAAGTTTTGCAAAGAAAATAAACCAACTTAATTCTGCCCTGCTTGTTGCAAAAGCAGTAGTATAGTTGCATGAAAAAAATCGTTTAAATAAAGACCTTATTAAAGGAGAACAAGATAACAATTGCATGAATTTTCCAACCTGATTACCTACTGTATATGCGACAACCATCAGGGAAAAAATATACTGATGCTTAATGCTATACCGACCGTACTCCACTGTAACACGGTATAAAGTCGTTCGGCACGATTGCAGTAGTTCTTTGAACACACGCATACATGGAAACGTGAAAAAAGCGAGATGCCACGAGAGAGAGGGACGAGAGATGCCGTCGGGGAGGAGATACAGGCGTCTGTCTCTCTCTGTCGACAAAAGAAAAGTGTTCAGTGTTGTTGTTGAGCGAGCAGCTAATTGGCATTATTTTTCTTTGATACTTCATTCCGTCGTCAATAGGGATGATGACACATGTTGAATTTAATAACAAAATCTAGTGAAATAGATAGCAAATGAGTAATTTATCGCAATAATGTGGATATAAAAAAATAATAAATGTGCGTACTCCAGCTTGGTCATCCGTCGGCTGACGTAGTGGCTCCCCAGGGCCAGGACGACGTTGTCCCGACACGTGCGCTGGTGGTACACGGGTGAAGACTTACTCTGAGTGCGTACTCCAGCTTGGCTATCCGTCGGCTAACGTAGTGGCTCTCCAGGGCCGGGACGACCTTGTCCCGACACGTGCGCTGGTGGTACACGGAGGAAGACTTACTCTGAGTGCGTACTCCAGCTTGGACATCCGTCGGCTGACGTAGTGGCTCCCCAGGGCCGGGACGACGTTGTCCCGACACGTGCGCTGGTGGCACACGGCTGAAGACTTACTCTGAGTGCGTACTCCAGCTTGGCCATCCGTCGGCTGACGTAGTGGCTCCCCAGGGCCGGGACGACGTTGTCCCGAAACGTGCGCTGGTGGTACACGGCTGAAGACTTACTCTGAGTGCGTACTCCAGCTTGGCCATCCGTCGGCTGACGTAGTGGCTCCCCAGGGCCGGGACGACGTTGTCCCGACACGTGCGCTGGTGGCACACGGCTGAAGACTTACTCTGAGTGCGTACTCCAGCTTGGCCATCCGTCGGCTGACGTAGTGGCTCCCCAGGGCCGGAACGACGTTGTCCCGAAACGTGCGCTGGTGGTACACGGCTAAAGACTTACTCTGAGTGCGTACTCCAGCTTGGCCATCCGTCGGCTGACGTAGTGGCTCTCCAGGGCCGGGACGACCTTGTCCCGACACGTGCGCTGGTGGTACACGGAGGAAGACATACTCTGAGTGCGTACTCCAGCTTGGACATCGTCGGCTGACGTAGTGGCTCCCCAGGGCCGGGACGACGTTGTCCCGACACGTGCGCTGGTGGCACACGGCTGAAGACTTACTCTGAGTGCGTACTCCAGCTTGGCCATCCGTCGGCTGACGTAGTGGCTCCCCAGGGCCGGGACGACGTTGTCCCGAAACGTGCGCTGGTGGTACACGGCTGAAGACTTACTCTGAGTGCGTACTCCAGCTTGGCCATCCGTCGGCTGACGTAGTGGCTCCCCAGGGCCGGGACGACGTTGTCCCGACACGTCCGCTGGTGGTACACCGCTGAAAGAAAATACATTAAGGTTTATAATACTCTAATATAGTACAGTCGAAGGCAAAAATATCGATCGAGACAAATGGCTCAAAAATATGTGCACACGACTTTATTGTCTAAGGTGTACACATATTTTTGAAACTTTGGGAATGTATAATAGTTAGTATATACATATATTTATGCCCTTGACTGTACATATAAAAAAAAAGAACTAACTAATATTAATATACAAAATCACCAGCAAGGAAGTCACCAGCAATATGCTGAGATGAGGCCATTTCGTGGCACTTTAATCCTACTCTATATGTTTTATTGTTATATTATTGTAATGTTTGTTTGTTTGTGCTTACGAATAAATCTATGTGCTTACGAATAAAATCTTATTCTATTCTATTCTATTCTAAATAAAAAACTCTTCTTCTTCTTCCTCGCGTTATCCCGGCATTTTGCCACGGCTCATGGGAGCCTGCATGGGGTTCGCTTGAAAACTAATCCCAAGAATTGACGTACGCACAAGTTTTTACGAAAGCGACTGCCATCTGACCTTTCAACCCAGAGGGGAAACTAGGCCTTATTGGGATTAGTCCGGTTTCCTCACGATGTTTTCCTTCACCGAAAAGCGACTGGTAAATATCAAATGATATTTCGTACATAAGTTCCGAAATACTCATTGGTACGAGCCTGGGTTTGAACCCGCGACCTCCGGATTGAAAGTCGCACGCTCTTACCTCTAGGCCACCAGCGCTTCTTTTTAAACAAATTTACAAAATATAAAACATTGGACGCGAAAATATAAAAGTTCATTTAGATAAAACGTAAAAAAAAGTTAAACGAAGTCTTTATCCGAAGGTTCGAATCCTTTTGTATAAAAGACTCAATAAAGGACTCGACTTTTGACTCGGAAGTTTTTTAAGCGCAGAGTCGCGTAAAAACTAGCCGAGTTCCTCAAATTGAGACTCTTTTAGACTAGAGTTCCCATCAACTCTACAGTTAGTAGCGTAGCATTACTGATTGCTGATGTACAGTCGCCATCATTAGGCTAAGGTGTTCAAAAATATCTGAACACGCACCTTACGCCTTGACAATAGAGGCGTGTTCAGAATCTGAACGAACGCTAGACGCCGCCGCCGCGAACATTTTGCCGGCGCGTCGCCGCCGCCTATTTCGCACCCGGCTCGCATGTCTAGTTCACATATTTGCGAGCACCTTGGCCGCTCCGATATATCTGATGGCGACTGTACACTTAGCTTGTCAAATAGTTCGGTACACCATTTTTTTTAATTTATAATTTTAGGAGCCTAGTCGCTGAGCGATAGCGATTATGGCGCCCATGCGTTCGCGAAAATACGGTAGCATTCGGGTATAAGATAATTATTGTTATACTTTTAGTATATACCATAATATATTTAGTATGGGGTCCCTTTGTTTGACATAATTATTGAAAGTCCTAATGTAATGATTGTCATATTATCATTAGTCATAATTCTGAAACCGTTAACTTTTCAGGATTTTCCTCTTTATCCTATAGATAGGTTAGGTTAGGTTAGGTTTGTTTTATGGCAATCCTGAAAAGTTACGCGTTTCTGAGTAAAACCAAATTATGACTAATGAATTAATGATAATATGATAATCATTACATTATGACTTTCAATAATTATGTCAAACAATAGAGACCCATTTAGTATATATGGTGTACAGAACTATTTGGCCACTTTGAGTTCTATAGAGTATTTATTATGTAATGTCTTGTTTGTTTGTGCTTACGAATAAAATCTTTTTCTATTTTATTCTATTCTATTTCACGCTGAGTGTACACTATTGTTTTGTAGTAAAGAGTGCAACCGCTGGTTCAGCGGCTCTACATTAACCTTCCACTGCCATTCTTATTCTGTCCATCTGTCTGTTCTGTATGTCTGTCTTCATCTGTCTGTTACGTGTACTATATGTGAATATAATAATTAATTATATACATTTTTTTTTGTAATTTATTATTTTCTATTATGAATTGATGACATTACAATGTTGTGTATATTTCATGTCGAAATACTCTGTAATTGTGTCATATCTATGTTTATTGTACAAAATTGTATTTGACGTGTACCTGTATTGTACCAATAAAGATTATCTTATCTTACCTTATCTGTAAAAAGTATATTTCTTTAGTTTTCGTCTAGCTCATTTCTAACCAGAGGTTAGGGTAATCTGAAATACTGGCAATATTTTTTTTTTAATTACTTACCTCATCACCATTATAACACGTTTATTTTTTAATATAAAACTAACAAAAATAAATTAAACTACGAACTAAACAAACTAAACTAAAACTACCTAAAAAATCCTATAAATAAAAAAATTGGCCCCAGGTCTGTGCCGTCCGGTAGGGTGCCCAGAAGGCTGGGAATGATAGTTAAGTTCTTATCTGTTACCTTTTCACACTTAAGCTGTAGAACCGATTCAGGTGGATATATACATATTGTAAATTATAATATTGTGACATGTAATACGAATTATTATGAATAAATATATGAGTATGAGTATATTTTAATAACAAAACTTCCGTGACACACAGACATATTAAATATATTAATAACGGGTCACTCACGTGTTTTAAGTCGAAAACGCTCGACATGTTTCACTCCGTACCGAGGAGCGTCATCAGGAGCTTGCGTCGACGGTGACGGACCGGCGCAGACTCGAGCGTTTTCGACTTAAAACACGTGAGTGACCCGTTATTAATATATTTAGTATGAGTATAATTTCGAAATCCCGGGCAGATGCTAGTTGTAAATATGTTGTGGTGTCGTGGCTAGGCTAGACAAAGTGGCAATCATTTCATTAAAAAGTGAAACCTAAGCATATCATGAAGTGATAAATTCTAAAATTGTATAATTTCATGAAATGATCAAATTCTATGATCTGACCACGACCGGGGGCGTAGCTAGAGGATATGGCACCCGGGGCAGTCACCAAATCTGCCCCCCCTAGTTACGCCACTGGCCACGACATGCATAAAGTTAAAGGCGGTAACTTAGTATAAGTACTGACTGGTTATGTCGGTGTACCGAAAAGAACAGCCGCCGGTCCAGCGGCCCCACATGTAGAACCCTCCGCTACCATTTACGTGCCACCCATCCCTAAAACATTCATAAAAACTTATTTCGGTTTTGTTTCTAATACCGTTTCTTTATACTTATATGAACGTTTAAAATGAACCCATACATTGATATGTATAATGCCTAATACATGCTAGTTTATTCCAATCTTTCCGATGGGACTATATTTTGAGCTATGAAACTTGATATAGTTTAAAATCGTGAGTAAATCGTACCGTGGAATGGGGTTACTTTGATCAATTTTAAAATTAATATCAAAGATAGATATAACTCCGTAATGGATGGATACAGTCTAAGGAAAAAACGTGCCTCGAAAATCAAGAAAATTTGATTCTCGTTCAGAGGGCGCTAGGGCGCTACTAGTTTTGGCCTACAGTCGTATAGATGGCGTTGACGGTTTCGTTTGTTATTTAACAATTTTAACGCATATCAGTGAAAGAACATGGGTCAAAATCATAAAAATAATTAATGCAAATAATAAAAATCATTTATCTATATTTAAATACATTCTATCGTATTTTTATAAATCTTCATTTTTAGTTTTAAAGTGTGTCGACAGATGGCAGTGAGTTTACTGGGGTTACAAATTTTACTATGACAGTAACGCTCTAGTATCAGTTACTCTATGTTAATATGTATTTATCTCCCCGAATATGGAATCTAAAAATAAATAAAAAAATGACAATATCGGTTTTTTCGCCTCTATCGATTTCACTAAAAATATTTTTTTATTAGGTATTAATGTATTACTTGAAAAAAAAAATCTAGTGGTGATCAACTTTAAACTTATAATTTGGGGTTAGTTTGATACCCCCTCTTTTTTATGACGGCATTAGATAATTACCCCTACGATAGGGAGTAAAACATGAAAACATTAAAAAAATCCGTTCGCAGGTTTAGGATTTATAAGGATTTTTTTACATTTATATTTATATTTATTTATAGTTGACAAAGAGAAACAAGGATAGTTTAGGAAAAACCTACTTTCTTGCAAAACAGTCTCATATTTTACTTATATTTATCAAAGTAAACCCAGGATTCAAAGTAACCCCATTCCACGGTGCTTAATCATGATATTTGCCTGTTGAGAAACTGTCACACTCCGACAGGAAGTGCTTCATGTCGGAGTGCGACAGGTAGCTCGTACACGCACACGAGACACTGCCGCCAGCACAGTACAATACGAGTACACTTGCCTGTTGAGAAACTTGCAGTGCTTCCTGTATGAGTGGGACAGGTGACAGGTAGCTCGTACACGCACACGAGACACTGCCCCCAGCACAGTACAATACGAGTACACTTGCCTGTTGAGAAACTTGCAGTGCTTCCTGTATGTGTGGGACAGGTGACAGGTAGCTCGTACACGCACACGAGACACTGCCCCCAGCACAGTACAATACGAGTACACTTGCCTGTTGAGAAACTTGCAGTGCTTCATGTCGGAGTGAGACAGGTAGCTCGTACACGCATACGAGACACTGTCGCCAGCACAGTACAATACGAGTACACTTGCCTGTTGAGAAACTTGCAGTGCTTCCTGTATGTGTGGGACAGGTGACAGGTAGCTTGTACACGCATACGAGATACTGCCCCCAGCACAGTACAATACGAGTACACTTGCCTGTTGAGAAACTTGCAGTGCTTCCTGTATGTGTGGGACAGGTGACAGGTAGCTCGTACACGCATACGAGACACTGCCCCCAGCACAGTACAATACGAGTACACTTGCCTGTTGAGAAACTTGCAGTGCTTCCTGTATGTGTGGGACAGGTGACAGGTAGCTCGTACACGCATACGAGACACTGCCCCCAGCACAGTACAATACGAGTACACTTGCCTGTTGAGAAACTTGCAGTGCTTCATGTCGGAGTGAGACAGGTAGCTCGTAGACGCATACGAGACACTGTCGCCAGCACAGTACAATACGAGTACACTTGCCTGTTGAGAAACTTGCAGTGCTTCCTGTATGTGTGGGACAGGTGACAGGTAGCTTGTACACGCATACGAGATACTGCCCCCAGCACAGTACAATACGAGTACACTTGCCTGTTGAGAAACTTGCAGTGTTTCATGTCGGAGTGGGACAGGTAGCTCGTACACGCATACGAGACACTGCCGCCAGCACAGTACAATACGAGTACACTTGCCTGTTGAGAAACTTGCAGTGCTTCCTGTAGGAGTGGGACAGGAAAGAGTCCGAGCACACGTGGTCTTGCTCCGGGATGCCGGGCTCATACATTCCGCACACGAAACACTGCCAACAATTGGGATGATGACACATGTTGAATTTTATGACAAATGCTGGTTAACCTTTTCGACGCCGTGTCAAACACAAAAGCTGTCACTCGGACGCCACGTCACCGAAATGTCAAAACTGAAATTGAACTTTATGCACATGCACGGTCTATGTTGCTCTGTGGTCTTTGACCGATTAATCCGTCTTTGGCGTTGGACCTGCGGTGCCGATAAATCCGTCATTGGCGTCCAAAAGGTTAAATAGATAGACACCCGACCCACTTAGTATTTTCTTGCCCCGGGTATGTCCTACATATTCGACGAGTGAAGTTTTTAGAATTGTCTCAATGAATATTAGTTGCCTGTGGAAAGAAAAGTACAGTCAGCGATAAAAGCTTGTAAACTTATTTGTGACGTTTTCAACCAAAAGGTACCACATTGTCGCTTGTCGATAAGGCTGATTTCAAATTGAAGCTATATGGAAATAGCGCCTTATTGACGACCGACAATAAGTGCCCTTTTGATTGAGAATGACACATTTTTTTACGAGCAGAAAACACGAACGCTAACGATGCTATTCAGCTTAAAATAAATTGTGGTGAAAGTGGAAAGTTGGTTCAAGTCTCACCCCAGGCAGTAATTTTTTCCACTTTTAAATTTAACATAATTTAAGCTCATAAAGTTGCATTTTATCCACAAGAGTCGCAAAGAAGGTAATTAATGCAAATTTTGAGTTGTTTCATTTTGGCTGGTGGAATTTGCTTTCAAGTGATATTGAATAATATATTTTTTTATACCACGTCGGTGGCAACCAAGCATACAGTCCGCCAGGGGTTCCGTACCTCAAAAGGAAAAAAACGGAACCCTTATAGGATCACTCGTGCGTCTGTCTGTCTGTCCGTCTGTCACAGCCTATTTTCTCCGAAACTACTAGACCAATTAAGTTGAAATTTGGTATACATATGTAAGTTTGTGACCCAAAGACGGACATGTAACGTAAACAAATGAATTTTAATCACGGGGGCCACTTTTGGGGGGTAAATGAGAAAATTAAAAAATAAAGTTTATCAAACTATATCGTGTTATATATCAAAAAAGAGCTCATTTTGAGAATCTCAAACATATATTTTTTATAATTTTAAGATAAACAGTTTAGAAGTTATTCAAGAAAATAGGCAAAACATGATGACCATTCCCCCCTTTATCTCCGAAACTACTGGGTCAAAAATTTCGAAAAAAATACACAAAAGAAATCTTTACCTATGGCTATAGATCACCAAACCTATTAGAAATGTCAAGCGTGAGTCGGACTTAATTACTTAATTTTTGATCCGACCCCTACGGGTTTTTTAAAGACATTTCACTCACGTTTCACATAAAAAATACATTGTTTAAATTGTGTAATGTACGGAACCCTTGAAACGACTCGCACTTGGCCGGTTTTTATTCTAGAAAGTTTCTAGACTAGTATTTTTTTATACAATATTGGTGTTTGACGATCCTTTTGTGAATTCTTATTATTAAGTTTGACATATCTATAATAATTCAATGTTTTTAAGAATAATAATAACTGCATCAATAAATTGCTCTGATATTTAGATTAAGGTAATATTTAAAACTTGACAATTTAAAAGTGCTTGTTGCTAGGCCTATTTGAATAAAGAATATATTGACTATTGACTATTGGTTCAATACTGTTCATATTGAATATGCGTTTATTTGAATTTTATTTGTATTGTTTTACATTTAGGACATATTTGCCCCACGTTGATGTGGTGAAAAAGAATAAATAAATAAATATCATAGGACATTTTTCACAAATTGATTGCAATAGACGGTCGCTGACAGTGACAAGCCTTCAGACCGTCTGACCTTGGTAATGTTTGTATGAAATTTTGTTGAAAACAACTGTCTACACGGTCCGTCGAGACCAAGGCCTCGCGGTCCGAGGGGCTTGTCGGCGACCGTCTAGCAAAGATTTTAATCCGGGGGAAAGTTTGTTTACCTTGGCTATAGTTTGTCCAGTTAGGTTATGTGGTGGCAAGGTGGGTACTGGCGTCTCCGTAGTGGATGTGGTGGTGGGGCACTCCGGCCACCCCGATTTATACTCTTTCCAAATGCTTCTATTGTAGTTGTTCCTCCAGAGCATTGTGGCAAACTTCTCCCCGTGACGCCCTTGAACGTATGCGAATGCTAAATTCGAGAGTATTTGTAAAATCTGGAAACGACAGTATTTATTTATTTTATTTTAAGGTTCATCAATCGAAATTTAGTTATCTAACATCTCTGTCACTTGCATATTCGAGCGATAAAGAGGCACATAGCGAAATTTCGGTTTTGCGTTTCCCGGTAGATCCTCTGTAAACAAACCGCCTTGATGCATCAATGTCATATTTTATTATTTATGTATTTAATCTTTATTGCACAAAAGAAAATACAAATGTACAAAAGGCGGACTTAATGCTACAAGGCATTCTCTACCAATCAACCTTCTATCATCTCTGAAAGCTATTCAACATTATGTATAAGTTAGTCTATGGTTGAGTAAAAAGGCTAGTGCTGCACTCTGGTGGCAGAAAATTGTAGTAATACAACACTGATTTAAACTTTCAAGATTTTTACTCATTATTATTCAACAACGACGGGACTTAATCGCGTAAAATAAGTTTTAAATTTACCTCCGACGTTTCGAGGACGGCGTTGTCCCCGTGGTCTCGGAGGAGTCTTCTCCGAATAATATTGCAGTAGTATTGGAAATATTCGTTGTCCTCGGGTGAGGTCTCAATAGCTCAATTGGCAGAGCAATGGACTAGTGGTCCAGTGTTGCCGGTTGCGACTGTTGCGAGTCCGAGTCCGAGACACTCAATTTTTCCATATTTGTGACGTTTTCAAACTAGTATTAAAACTAGTATTCCAATGGAATGGAAATGGTAGGTAGCCTGACGGTGTTGTTGGGTACGAAGCAAATATCAGGCGCAATAAAATGCTTCTGCTGCTGTAAAGGACTGCCAGGCGTTCAGCAAGAAACTATATGTGACATTTTCAACCAATAGGTACCACATTGTCGCTTGTCGATAAGGTTGATTTCTAATTGAAGCTATTTGGAAATAGCACCTTACTGACAAGTGACAATAAGTACCCTTTTGGTTGAAAATGGCACATTTAATTTATTTTTAAGTAATTATTACCGGTTCCAAGTCCTGTGGCACTGCTGTCGTCGTTCCGTTCACGCAATATACCCTGCAACAAATAAATTAAATTTTCATTTCTCATGCTCTGAAAGAGGGTCATTGTTGTTCTAAAAGGTGCGCAGAAAATGATACGTGTCTGCACTAGAGCATTTTACGTTCGAAGTACGACTTTTTTAATTTTTTTACGATACGCAATTGAAATTTGAGTTTAAATGGATTTGTAATAAATTTTTCATTTTGATATTTGACTCTCCATTCCATAAATAACGATACTTTTGTCTGAATTGTTAATTGAAAGTACCCTCAAGAAATACTATAAAAATGTATACTTAGTCATGTTTTAAAAAAAATACATGCATTTTACTTTCCTCGTATTCGAAATGAAAAGTAGAGTGTTTAACTCGGGTGAAAGGCATCATTTCTGCCTCGGACTATTGGCGCTCTCACTGCATTCGAGCGCCAAAATACCTCGGCAGAAATGAGTGCCTTTCATCCCTTGGTTAACAATCTACTATTTCAACACACTTGCTCAAAACGACGTTTTTATTCCCCGATTTTTGGCTCATAATCCTAGATATTAAACACGCGTGCTCTTTCAGTGTATTATTCCACTCGTGCTTTTTCATTATATTATCCGACTGAGTTAAGAAGCTAACTGATTGCTAATAATATGCATGGAAAGGGAGCCTTCTTTAATTGGTCAGACTGGCGGGCACCGGCGCGCCCGACCGCCTGCGCAGCGCGCGGCCGGGGCGAGGGGCGGCCGGCAGTATGACAGATGCAACACACAATACTAACTGTTTTAACTATTAAAATTTGATTAATATGAGTTTCTTTTTTTTTCTCGCAAGTGTGTTGAAAAACGTCGTATGAAACGCGTGTGTATTGGTTATTACACACATCGGCTTTCTTATTGCGCGCTCGCTTACAGCTAGCGCGCACAATATCGCCAATAGTGACCAACTTAGCACACTTGTATCATAATGTACTATAAAATTAAATTAAATATATTATTTTTCCCCTCACTAGCTCGGAAAGTTGTCGTTTATCCTTCAATACAAGCGGGGAAAAACGCGTTTTATCCACTAGTGGGGAAAGTAATTTGACCTTGGATGGAGCGTGTTTAAGTAGCTTGACAGATAACAAAACGTAATACGCTCATGATAATGGTTCGTTCGATATTAATTATCATTAAATAAATGGTTTGAGAATCTAATAAAAAATACCAAATTTAGCTTTATTTAATGATTTTAAGTCATAAACCTTAAAATTCCATAAGAAACGTTTGTTTCTTTATAATGATGTTAAATATAATTCTGAACGCACAAGTTGAGTCGATGCAATTTCAAAACGCATCGTTGACATTTCATACATCAGAAATGTCAACATTGTCAACAATTTTTTTACTTAAAACCTTTTCTCACCGACTCGCGTAAAAATACACAACTTCCAGAGTTTTCTGTTATAATATCGTAAAGAAATGAGTGATTCCAGTGATGACGGTGATCTAACGCCTGTGGATGTTGCACTTTCCTCGCTATAGTGAGGTGAAAAGTTTTGTGTTCCACACGGGCGCAAATGTATTTTACTTCTCGTGTGTTGAAACACTCGCGGGTAAAATACAACTTTGCACCCTTGTATAACAAATAACTATTATCAATTATCAGGCAAGTAAAGGACCATAGACATATATACTTTGCAAATATGCATGGCCCCATCGCTCGAAAAGATTGCGCCATACCTTTGGCCTAGTGTCGAGTAGATGGCGTTACTTTTTGATATTTAACAAATTAACAAATTAACAGTTGTCAGTAAAAGAATAAGGATCACAGTCAAATGGTGTTCTAACTTCTAACAGTTCTAATCTTCTGTCGAAAGATGGCAGTAAAAAAACTGTGGCTACATAATTTACTTTGACAATCCGCCTCTATTTCAAATTCTCTTTGGTAGTAGTCGGCTGCTTGATCGGAGTTGATAATAATCACCTGTATCTTGATCGGAGTTGATAATAATCACCTGTATCTTGATCGGTGTTTGCGCCACATATAAAACCTTTATAGTGAAGAATATATTCTGGCCTCCTTGTCGGGGCTTCAACTTTTTGACGGCAAGGCAGAAAAATAAGTGTAACACATGAAATAAAACTATGAAAACGGATTATATCGCGTATATTGAATTTATAATACATCCCGACGTTTCGAACCCTTTACAGCGTTCGTGGTCAACGGGTGGGCGGGTTTTATTTCATGAGTAACTTTCGCGGTAACCGAAGACAATATTAAGTGTAACACATGTCAATAAAATTCTCCTAATACGATCGGTCGATATCGCATGCAAATATAATTATAATATTTAAGAAAACCAAAAGGGGATCCCCAAGTGCCGCCGCGTGTTGTTCCCAAGTGCCGTCATGTGTTGACCAGTGGGCGCTCCACAAGGAATCATTAGAACCAGTAAATATTACATGGTAAGTTTTTCCGCATCCCCAATCGGAGTTGATAATAATCACCTGTATCTTGATCGGAGTTGATAATAATCACCTGTATCTTGATCGGAGTTGATAATAATTACCTGTAATTCGATTTGTCTGTGCACGTTGAACAGTTTTGTTTGCAGGTTGAGTCGTCTATGTAGAAAGGCGATTTGTAATCTGCATCCGTACGTTCCAAATATACTGCGCGGAGCTTGAGTGTGACTGCAGACATTGATAAATAGTTAAGAGGGCGCGTACCCAGCAAATTAGAAAGGAATAAAAAATACGGCGCGCCGTGCGAAACTATAGACGATATAGAAGTGCGGGTATCAGTATCAGTATCAGTATCAGTATCAGTGGTTTACTTACGCGTTGTGAGCGAGGAGGTGGTCTCGGTGGCCTTGGTGGTCGTGGGTGCCGCGGTCAGTATGCTCACATGTGATTCCTCAGCCCTGAACATATTAACAATCAAATATCATTTATTTTTAGGCAACTAGTTACTATACAATACAATAAAAATCGAATTGATAACAACCTCCTTTTTTGAAAGCGGTAAAAAAAGCTTTGACACATCTTGATAGCACATGGGTGGAGATCGAAGGAGTCAGAGGGCCTACCGTGTACCACGTTCGACGTGTTGCCTCCCTGTCATACTTACGTACGAATTTACAAGTGCGACAGAGAGACAACACGTCGAACGTGGTTCGCGGTAGGCCCTCAGGAGTCGGAGAGAAAAACCACGAGAACCAAAACGTACGAGAACGGTAGATAGCAGCACTTCCTTTGGCAATGTACATGTTTATGTTTCCAGTTTAGGCCACAAGATGGCAGAGCCAACGCGCACGTTCCCTATCTCAACGTTACAACGTTCAACCAAAGGAAAGCTTTAATAGGGGGTATTACTGCAATGTTCTACCGCCAGAGTGTACGAGTGTAGCACTAACACATATTGTAGAGTCACATTAAACAGTTTTTTGACAATTTTAATAACAAAACTTCCGTGAGACACAGACATATTAAACATATTGATAACGGGTCACTCACGTATGTAGTCTGCGCCGGTCCGTCACCGTCGACGCAAGCTCCTGATGACGCTCCTCGGTACGGATGGAGTGAAACATGTCGAGCGTTTTCGACTTAAAATACGTGAGTGACCCGTTATTAATATGTTTAAATAGTTTTTTGACAAGTTTTCACTGTGACATTGATGCATCAAGGCGGTTTGTTTACAGAGAGACTGTCGCGAAAATCGAAAATACTCTCTACGCGGTTTTGCGTAATATTCCCTATTTTAAACCAAATTTTGGTCAATAAAAAATAACTTACTTTGTTTCAAAAGTAAGGCCTGGCACATCTCGCCCTTTAAATATGTCCAGAAGCATTCCTGAAAACAGTTTATTCCGTTAATAAAATTATCTCTGTTGTGTTAAAACATTAACACAACAGAATAAGACATTAACGAGTAACAACTCGTAATAAGAAAGTTTTTAGTTTTGTAATTGCAATATAGATGTTATAACTATTCTTCTTCGACCTAGCGTTTTCCCGGCCTAGCGCCAGGGTCCGCTTTCCTACTCAATCTTCTCCACTTTGCCCGATATTCGGCAGTCAGGTCAGGTCAAATATTCAATTAAAAAAATTAAAAATCCCCAACACTGTATGCAAAAGACAGACAGACAGATAGACAGACAGACAAAGACAGACATTGGTGTCAAACATATAACAACACCACTCTTTTTGCGTCGGTTAAAAAGGCAGTCAGTGACATTAGAGTTTTGAATGATTCACGGTTAGTTTCACTAGACTTATATTGACCGGGATATAGACCGTGATTACCTTTTGTATTATTTATGTATAATAATACAAAAGGTAATCACGGTCTATATCCCGGTCAATATAAGTGCAGTCAGTGACATGGCTGTCAAGCTGTCACGTAGTCTGTATTGGACGAAAATAGGAAAGTAATAATTTTATTAGAAGTTCTTACCTGTAATATTCATGCCGCGATCATCAGGGCGCGGAGTTAGGCCAACAACTAATGAAACAGAAAGATGATTTACCAAAATTATTAATTATTATAATGGTTGATTAGTAAAACGGCCATTCTTAATAAATACAAAAAAATATCTAAATATGTCTGCCATCTAATTGTCGCGACCCATACAAAAAGTCGTGGCAATTAGACGCAACCAAACAGAATTCTTAGAGGCTGACCCAAAAATATTGCAATCAAAAGGGCGCTTCCTTCAGTTATGGACAGGGCTCGAACTTTCAGTGCGGATGACGTACAAATGACGTCGTTTTTGCACACAGAATGATGTTTTTAACCGACTTCAAGATTTCAAAAGGAGTAGCTTAGGTTCTTAATTCGGTTGTTTTTTTTATGTTTGTTACTCCATAACCGTCAGTTCTGATGATGGTTTATTTAAAATATCCCAATAATATTTTAGCTCATCATCATTAATCTTCCTTGCCGCATCCGACAATGGCGGCCCCATCAGCAATTCTTATCCGGATTATGAAATGCCCTAATGTGGCTCGCAAAACCAAACTTTGTCTTGAAGATGCGGTCACAGGATGCGCAATGGAATTGACCAGACGAGTTGCCACGAACTTGGTCCACGTGGTTGGGCTATAATTGAGCGGATTTCTTGCTTCCATGTTTTATTTCTCTCCATTGTCATAAACTTGTTATACAAATAACTTTATTTTAAACAAACAATAATTTCTGCAACAAGCTTCGTCAAAAACATGTATAAACTAACGCCCATCCCCACCCTGCACCAAGCCGGGCCCGAAAGTTCCCAATAGTTCCCATTATGCCGGCAGCATTCTCACGCTGCATGGCGATGGAAACTTGCTGGGGCAGCCAAGACCCAGAGCGGTGATCATTATTACCCTTCTCCCGTAAACGCCTGCCCAACTCCCTAAATAGCTCTGACACGATCTGGCACGATCTTATTTGTAGAGCCATAAGAGCCTGTCACATATTTTTGCGGCTTTCAAAGAGTAACATATTATTGCAGGTGACTGTACGTTTAGCTTATTAACATAATATAAGAAACAGTTACGAATTATAACGGGATTTATTACCTCTTTCATACGGGATGTTACCGTAGTCCACGTCGCCACGAGGCTTCAAGGAAACTGCAAAACACGAATAACATTTGTATATGAGATATATAGAGTCAAACCAAGAAAACTCTGCAGAGATTTGACAGCACACGCAGTGCAGGTGTTATTTTTTAAACATCAAACTTCTATGAAATTATCGGATCAGTTAAATTATAATCCAAAATGAAATAATCGACTTACCCACTGATTGCTTAACAAAATTTTATTAATTGTGAATCGCTTACTGCTGATCAGATAATAAATTTGCCAACCAAATCAATTTAGAGCAGCTCAGTATGACATTATTTAATTGCGAACTGGTTTAGAAATATTATTAAATCCATACAAAACCCTTTCATAAGAGATATAAGGGATAACGGGCCGGTCCTTGAAAGAAACCCCTAAAACGCACGTATAAAGCTAAAATATTAGAAAAACAAGTTACAACTACAACAAGTTTTTTCAGGCCGCTGCTCTTGTTAGTGTTAAATTAACTTATTTAAACTCTATTGCACGATACAAATTTGTCTCTACAAGTCAATAATTCGACCATACAGAAATTCATAAGTAAGAAGAACCATCGTGCATCGCCGATATTGCTAATACCTATCTACAAAAATCAATTTACAAACTCAATTTTAATAATAGTATATATTACCTTCTTCGTATGGGATAATGCCATAATCAACGCTCTTGCCCGGCACTAAACGTAACAAAATAACAGAAATTAATAAAAAAATAATACATAAGTAAATCAAAAGTTTATTTATTATTGTATATGCCTCGGTTTTGACACCATAGCACTCTTTTTGGCAGTTGAAATTTTAATGATACAGAAAACTACAGTACCCATTAAAATAATCTTTTTTTTTGTTTTTAAAGTGTTGTATGAAAACGAATTGAGTTTGTAATACAGGGTGGACCAGTGATAAATGCATTTAATTTTTTTTAATAAATAATCAATTTTTATGTTTTTAAATAAAAAATATAATTAGAATTTGGAATAAAGAAATAAATTTTACGTTTTAAAAATTAAATCATCAAGATGTCCGTAGCGGTTGCGGCACTCTTCCAGTCTTGCTTGTAAATTTTGAAAGACTTTCGTTAGAAGTTGCGGAGATATTGATTGGATTTTTTGACGAATATTCTCCTTTCCGGGTCATCTGCCCTAGTTCCGATCGCGGTCCGCAGACATATTCTCAAAAATATATCTGCGGTTTAATTGCCGCGACCCATAGGTACAAAATGTATGACAAGAGATGTGGCAATTAGACGCAACCGCAAACATATCCTCACCTCACTCTGAGGATTCCTCAGAGAGTGACCCGTTGCTTTGAATATGGATATTTTCAAGTAGATGTTTTACCAAACTTAAAATATACAATTACATACAGTACATATATTATTTTAGTAAACTATACGTTGTATGAAATTACCTTGTTCATACGGTATATTGCCGAAATCACCGTCCGGGGTTGCAGGCATGCCAGGAGAAACAGCCCGGGTCGCTAAAACACAAAAGCTATCAATTAACAAACAAGTAAATAATAAATAATATCTACGTTATTAAATAAATAAATAAAAATGTAATCTCTAGTAAATATAAATGTAATCTGAATGTTAGTATGGGTTTTATGTCAGTGCTAATATTACATATTACATTTAATAAATTATATGAAGGGTACACGAAAAGAACATGTCTAGTCACTTTTTTCGGAAAATGAGATTCTCATTTCAAAATGTAAAGCTCTTAATGAACTATTGGTTATATCTTTTGCTACCACTGTATAATATATGTAACACAACTTTTTTTTTAGTTAAAAAAGACCTGGTCACGAAATTACCATACATTTTGGCATGGTTCCAAATTTTAAAACCGCGATTACTCAAAATGTCACTTAAGTGACTAGACATGTTCTTTCCGTGTACCCTTCAAATTATCACTACATCACTACGTAGTACAAAACAAAATCGCTTCCTGTTGTCTGTCTGTCCCTATGTATGCTTTGATTTTTAAAACTACGCAACGGATTTTGATGCGTTTTTTTTAAATTGATAGTGATTCAAGAGATAGATAGAGTGAAACGGTTAGCATACGGATTATAACCGCGTATGGTGATCTTTCTAACCCCGTCATAAACGTGTTGCCGTATCTGTTGCTCTTGCCAGTCTGATAACTTTGTGACGAGTCTGGCTCTCGAGAATAAAACGCGGGTACTAAGGGGATGAAACGCGGATGCTACGGGGTTTATAGGCGGATGCTATGGGGATGATACGTGGTTATAGATGGAATCATTTCAGCTGAGCTAATGTACTTACCTGTACTAACAATGGCATTTCCGCTGAATTGTAAAACATGCTGTGTACACTTGTTTTGGATTTCGTGCTAGTTCTTAAGCCATAATGTGAATTGTATGTTTCTCATGATATTGTACGATAACTGTTAAGTGTACTTAATAAAGTAAAATAAAATAAAAATTGTATTATTACAATACTATTATCTGCTTTTGTTCTCGTAGCCGCCAACTAGTTACTTACAAAATAAGTTAGAAGTGCATTGCATGTATATAGAATTTTTAACCTTATTCCTTGTTGAATGGGGTTAAAATGGTCTACAAAACATGTTGTAACCAATGTTTTTCTACAGAGTGTATTCGTTTTGGGTGTCGACGGTTGTAAAATGAAAATAAAGTTATGTTAGCCATTATTTAGTTAGTGTATTTTGTAGTCTATTGTTAATAAATTAGAGTCGTTAATCTATACTAACATTTCAAGGCGGTTATAATCTGCTTTTACTACGAGGTAGTTATCCTAATTTGTGGTTTACCACTCAATGGTATTGTATTCTTGAGACTTTGTGTAAACACGTAAGTGTATGAGCTCAGTTGATATGATTCCATCTATACTACGAGGACTAAACTCGTTAGGTATGCACGAAACAATGTAGGCACGGTGTAGTGGGCATAGTAGTTCGTATCGAGTTAAAGCCCGACCAGAAATATATGATCATTGTCAAGAGGGCGCTGTTATTTTCATGTATGTGGTGACAGTTCAGTTTAGTATGAAAAATTTAGTTCCAATGAAATTCCGCAACATGGCGCGTGATCATATATTTCTGGTCAGGCTTTACATTCGGTGCCTGAACGTGCTGTGAACGTACAGCACGGTCATGGTATGATACGGTGATTACGGTGTAATAGGTAGAGTACTTTAGGAGCATTTAAAAATTTGCATGAAATCTGTTTTTTGCAAGTAATTTTTAGGGTTCCGTACCCAAATGGTAAAAACGGGACCCTATGACTAAGACTCCGCTGTCCGTCTGTCCGTCTGTCACCAGGCTGTATCTCATGAACCGTGATAGCTAGATAGTTGAAATTTTAACAGATGATGTATTTCTGTTGCCGCTATAACAACAAATACTAAAAAGTACGGAACCCTCGGTGCGCGAGTCCGACTCGCACTTGGCCGGTTTTTTAAAATACACAATCAAAAATCGGAAAAAGTCAAAAAGGGGCTACTTAGCTTACAAGGGTCCGGTAAACGGGAGTAGTTATGGTTAATATACATCAAATCAAATAATGTAGAAATAGAGGAAAATGGGGACTACGTTGGTATGGAGAAGCTTGGAGGATATAATCAAGGTTTGGTTATATCCTCCAAGTGGAGAAGCGGCTGTGGCTGTCCTCTTTCCTCTTATCATTTCTAACTACTGACAAAGATAAAATACCTGGATTTTCATAGGGAATGTTACCAATATCGTCATTTATATTAGCTTTAACAAATGCGTATAAAATAATAAAGATAACTTGAACAAACATTATTAAAATATAAAAAATACGCTGATAAAACCATAAAAAAATATTAATAATGTAAACGTCAACTTGACTGTAATAACAAAAGAATACAGAATACTATGAAATGTAATCTTTTGACAGGTTTCACAGCAAAGAGTAAAGTAAAGCCCTTGCTAGACGGTCGCCGACAAGCCTTCAGACCGTCTGACCTTGGTCTGACCTTGGTAATGTTTGTATGAAATTTTGTTGGATACAGCTGTACACGGTCCGTCCAGACCAAGGCCACGCGGTCCGAGGGGCTTGTCGGCGACCGTCTAGCAAGGGCTTTAGCTTTACTTTACTCTGCCCAGCCCTCTCAGCCTCTGCAGCTCTGCTGCTTTAGGGCCCATGATGCTCTGGACGGACCGTGTGGTCTTGGTCTGGACGGACCGTGTACTAATTCCTTTTCCAAAAGGTATATGGGTATGAATGATTAAAATAAAACAAGTAAATGCTTACATTTTAAAAATACCAATATTTAATAAAACTTTCGTAAGGCACTGACATATTAAATATATTAAACCGTGTCACTCACGTTTAAAAAGTCGACTCGAGTCGTTTATAAATCATCGACTTTATAAACGTGAGTGACACGGTTTAATATATTTAATATATGTATGAACATTAAAAATACATTATTAATATACATTTATTAAATTAGGTGTAAAGAAAGGTAAAATATCAAGTGAAGGATCGTTGCAATTTAATTGCGAAAGACATAAATCTAAATGTGACGTTTTCAACCAAAATATACCACATTGTCGCTTATAAGGTTGATTTCAAATTGAAGCTATATGGGAATAGCGCCTTATTAACAACCGACAATAAGTACCCTTTTGGTTGAAAATGGCACAAATCATACACCGACTCAGTAAATAAAGAATCAAATCCTGAGAATAGGATATTAAGCAGAAAGATCAGAGGAGCCTAATATGTGCCATTCTCAATCAAAAGGGTACTTATTGTCGGTTGTCAATAAGGCGCTATTTCCACATAGCTTTAATTGAAAATCAACCTCATTGACAAGCGACAATGTGGTACCCCTATTGGTTGAAAATGTCACATATAGTTTCTTGCTGAACGCCTGGCAGTCCTTTACAGCAGCACAAGCATTTTATTGCGCCTGATATTTGCCTCGTACCCAACAACACCGTCAGGCTTCCTACCATTTCCATTCCGTTGGAATACTAGTTTTATCTTACAAAGTAAAAACAGAAGGAACGGAGTGAGCTTCCTGCTGAGTCCAGCTAAGACTCGAGTCCTCTTTATCTTCTTATCATTATAAAGAATAATAAAATCAGGCCTAATGATACTTCCTTGTGTGACGCCAGGTTACCAAAGACACCTATTCAGACACAAATTCGGAAGGGAGCAAAGCATACAGCATGAAATAAAGGAGTTCCGGTTCCTTCTTCCTTCCAAGACAGTAGCAATCCTCTTATAACGCAAACTATTCATTCATTTACATAAAGT